>NW_026972722.1:0-63916 GCF_036711695.1 Zophobas morio | reverse complement strand
ATTCTGAGTCGATTCTGCATGCTTTAAGTGTGTTTGGTGGCTCAGAACCATCAAAAAACGTTGAAATATAGTTCAAATTCAATAAAAATCGACAAAAATACAGTTTCTAGCTAAAATTTGATGGTTTCGTTGCACTTTCCGAGCCCGTAGGGTATCTGAGTGGCTTAAAAGTACAAGAAAACACTTCAAAAGTGACGTTTCTGAAGAATTTTAACAGTTTTCTTGTATCTACGAACGCCAGAATGCATAAAATTGACCTAAACGTCTCCTTTTCCTATTCTGAGTCGATTCTGCATGCTTTAAGTGTGTTTGGTGGCTCAGAACCATCAAAAAACGTTGAAATATAGTTCAAATTCAATAAAAATCGACAAAAATACAGTTTCTAGCTAAAATTTGATGGTTTCGTTGCACTATCCGAGCCCGTAGGGTATCTGAGTGGCTTAAAAGTACAAGAAAACACTTCAAAAGTGACGTTTCTGAAGAATTTTAACAGTTTTCTTGTATCTACGAACGCCAGAATGCATAAAATTGACCTAAACGTCTCCTTTTCCTATTCTGAGTCGATTCTGCATGCTTTAAGTGTGTTTGGTGCTCAGAACCATCAAAAAACGTTGAAATATAGTTCAAATTCAATAAAAATCGACAAAAATACAGTTTCTAGCTAAAATTTTATGGTTTCGTTGCACTTTCCGAGCCCGTAGGGTATCTGAGTGGCTTAAAAGTACAAGAAAACACTTCAAAAGTGACGTTTCTGAAGAATTTTAACAGTTTTCTTGTATCTACGAACGCCAGAATGCATAAAATTGACCTAAACGTCTCCTTTTCCTATTCTGAGTCGATTCTGCATGCTTTAAGTGTGTTTGGTGGCTCAGAACCATCAAAAAACGTTGAAATATAGTTCAAATTCAATAAAAATCGACAAAAATACAGTTTCTAGCTAAAATTTGATGGTTTTGTTGCACTTTCCGAGCCCGTAGGGTATCTGAGTGGCTTAAAAGTACAAGAAAACACTTCAAAAGTGACGTTTCTGAAGAATTTTAACAATTTTCTTGTATTTACGAACGCCAGAATGCATAAAATTGACCTAAACGTCTCCTTTTCCTATTCTGAGTCGATTCTGCATGCTTTAAGTGTGTTTGGTGGCTCAGAACCATCAAAAAACGTTGAAATATAGTTCAAATTCAATAAAAATCGACAAAAATACAGTTTCTAGCTAAAATTTGATGGTTTCGTTGCACTTTCCGAACCCGTAGGGTATCTGAGTGGCTTAAAAGTACAAGAAAACACTTCAAAAGTGACGTTTCTGAAGAATTTTAACAGTTTTCTTGTATCTACGAACGCCAGAATGCATAAAATTGACCTAAACGTCTCCTTTTCCTATTCTGAGTCGATTCTGCATGCTTTAAGTGTGTTTGGTGGCTCAGAACCATCAAAAAACGTTGAAATATAGTTCAAATTCAATAAAAATCGACAAAAATACAGTTTCTAGCTAAAATTTGATGGTTTCGTTGCACTTTCCGAGCCCGTAGGGTATCTGAGTGGCTTAAAAGTACAAGAAAACACTTCAAAAGTGACGTTTCTGAAGAATTTTAACAGTTTTCTTGTATCTACGAACGCCAGAATGCATAAAATTGACCTAAACGTCTCCTTTTCCTATTCTGAGTCGATTCTGCATGCTTTAAGTGTGTTTGGTGGCTCAGAACCATCAAAAAACGTTGAAATATAGTTCAAATTCAATAAAAATCGACAAAAATACAGTTTCTAGCTAAAATTTGATGGTTTCGTTGCACTTTCCGAGCCCGTAGGGTATCTGAGTGGCTTAAAAGTACAAGAAAACACTTCAAAAGTGACGTTTCTGAAGAATTTTAACAGTTTTCTTGTATCTACGAACGCCAGAATGCATAAAATTCACCTAAACGTCTCCTTTTCCTATTCTGAGTCGATTCTGCATGCTTTAAGTGTGTTTGGTGGCTCAGAACCATCAAAAAACGTTGAAATATAGTTCAAATTCAATAAAAATCGACAAAAATACAGTCTCTAGCTAAAATTTGATGGTTTCGTTGCACTTTCCGAGCCCGTAGGGTATCTGAGTGGCTTAAAAGTACAAGAAAACACTTCAAAAGTGACGTTTCTGAAGAATTTTAACAGTTTTCTTGTATCTACGAACGCCAGAATGCATAAAATTGACCTAAACGTCTCCTTTTCCTATTCTGAGTCGATTCTGCATGCTTTAAGTGTGTTTGGTGGCTCAGAACCATCAAAAAACGTTGAAATATAGTTCAAATTCAATAAAAATCGACAAAAATACAGTTTCTAGCTAAAATTTGATGGTTTCGTTGCACTTTCCGAGCCCGTAGGGTATCTGAGTGGTTTAAAAGTACAAGAAAACACTTCAAAAGTGACGTTTCTGAAGAATTTTAACAGTTTCCTTGTATCTACGAACGCCAGAATGCATAAAATTGACCTAAACGTCTCCTTTTCCTATTCTGGGTCGATTCTGCATGCTTTAAGTGTGTTTGGTGGCTCAGAACCATCAAAAAACGTTGAAATATAGTTCAAATTCAATAAAAATCGACAAAAATACAGTTTCTAGCTAAAATTTGATGGTTTCGTTGCACTTTCCGAGCCCGTAGGGTATCTGAGTGGCTTAAAAGTACAAGAAAACACTTCAAAAGTGACGTTTCTGAAGAATTTTAACAGTTTTCTTGTATCTACGAACGCCAGAATGCATAAAATTGACCTAAACGTCTCCTTTTCCTATTCTGAGTCGATTCTGCATGCTTTAAGTGTGTTTGGTGGCTCAGAACCATCAAAAAACGTTGAAATATAGTTCAAATTCAATAAAAATCGACAAAAATACAGTTTCTAGCTAAAATTTGATGGTTTCGTTGCACTTTCCGAGCCCGTAGGGTATCTGAGTGGCTTAAAAGTCCAAGAAAACACTTCAAAAGTGACGTTTCTGAAGAATTTTAACAGTTTTCTTGTATCTACGAACGCCAGAATGCATAAAATTGACCTAAACGTCTCCTTTTCCTATTCTGAGTCGATTCTGCATGCTTTAAGTGTGTTTGGTGGCTCAGAACCATCAAAAAACGTTGAAATATAGTTCAAATTCAATAAAAATCGACAAAAATACAGTTTCTAGCTAAAATTTGATGGTTTCGTTGCACTTTCCGAGCCCGTAGGGTATCTGAGTGGCTTAAAAGTACAAGAAAACACTTCAAAAGTGACGTTTCTGAAGAATTTTAACAGTTTTCTTGTATCTACGAACGCCAGAATGCATAAAATTGACCTAAACGTCTCCTTTTCCTATTCTGAGTCGATTCTGCATGCTTTAAGTGTGTTTGGTGGCTCAGAACCATCAAAAAACGTTGAAATATAGTTCAAATTCAATAAAAATCGACAAAAATACAGTTTCTAGCTAAAATTTGATGGTTTCGTTGCACTTTCCGAGCCCGTAGGGTATCTGAGTGGCTTAAAAGTACAAGAAAACACTTCAAAAGTGACGTTTCTGAAGAATTTTAACAGTTTTCTTGTATCTACGAACGCCAGAATGCATAAAATTGACCTAAACGTCTCCTTTTCCTATTCTGAGTCGATTCTGCATGCTTTAAGTGTGTTTGGTGGCTCAGAACCATCAAAAAACGTTGAAATATAGTTCAAATTCAATAAAAATCGACAAAAATACAGTTTCTAGCTAAAATTTGATGGTTTCGTTGCACTTTCCGAGCCCGTAGGGTATCTGAGTGGCTTAAAAGTACAAGAAAACACTTCAAAAGTGACGTTTCTGAAGAATTTTAACAGTTTTCTTGTATCTACGAACGCCAGAATGCATAAAATTGACCTAAACGTCTCCTTTTCCTATTCTGAGTCGATTCTGCATGCTTTAAGTGTGTTTGGTGGCTCAGAACCATCAAAAAACGTTGAAATATAGTTGAAATTCAATAGAAATCGACAAAAATACAGTTTCTAGCTAAAATTTGATGGTTTCGTTGCACTTTCCGAGCCCGTAGGGTATCTGAGTGGCTTAAAAGTACAAGAAAACACTTCAAAACTGACGTTTCTGAAGAATTTTAACAGTTTTCTTGTATCTACGAACGCCAGAATGCATAAAATTGACCTAAACGTCTCCTTTTCCTATTCTGAGTCGATTCTGCATGCTTTAAGTGTGTTTGGTGGCTCAGAACCATCAAAAAACGTTGAAATATAGTTCAAATTCAATAAAAATCGACAAAAATACAGTTTCTAGCTAAAATTTGATGGTTTCGTTGCACTTTCCGAGCCCGTAGGGTATCTGAGTGGCTTAAAAGTCCAAGAAAACACTTCAAAAGTGACGTTTCTGAAGAATTTTAACAGTTTTCTTGTATCTACGAACGCCAGAATGCTTAAAATTGACCTAAACGTCTCCTTTTCTATTCTGAGTCGATTCTGCATGCTTTAAATGTGTTTGGTGGCTCAGAACCATCAAAAAACGTTGAAATATAGTTCAAATTCAATAAAAATCGACAAAAATACAGTTTCTAGCTAAAATTTGATGGTTTCGTTGCACTTTCCGAGCCCGTAGGGTATCTGAGTGGCTTAAAAGTACAAGAAAACACTTCAAAAGTGACGTTTCTGAAGAATTTTAACAGTTTTCTTGTATCTACGAACGCCAGAATGCATAAAATTGACCTAAACGTCTCCTTTTCCTATTCTGAGTCGATTCTGCATGCTTTAAGTGTGTTTGGTGGCTCAGAACCATCAAAAAACGTTGAAATATAGTTCAAATTCAATAAAAATCGACAAAAATACAGTCTGTAGCTAAAATTTGATGGTTTCGTTGCCATTTCCGAGCCCGTAGGGTATCTGAGTGGCTTAAAAGTACAAGAAAACACTTCAAAAGTGACGTTTCTGAAGAATTTTAACAGTTTTCTTGTATCTACGGACGCCAGAATGCATAAAATTGACCTAAACGTCTCCTTTTCCTATTCTGAGTCGATTCTGCATGCTTTAAGTGTGTTTGGTGGCTCAGAACCATCAAAAAACGTTGAAATATAGTTCAAATTCAATAAAAATCGACAAAAATACAGTTTCTAGCTAAAATTTGATGGTTTCGTTGCACTTTCCGAGCCCGTAGGGTATCTGAGTGGTTTAAAAGTACAAGAAAACACTTCAAAAGTGACGTTTCTGAAGAATTTTAACAGTTTCCTTGTATCTACGAACGCCAGAATGCATAAAATTGACCTAAACGTCTCCTTTTCCTATTCTGGGTCGATTCTGCATGCTTTAAGTGTGTTTGGTGGCTCAGAACCATCAAAAAACGTTGAAATATAGTTCAAATTCAATAAAAATCGACAAAAATACAGTTTCTAGCTAAAATTTGATGGTTTCGTTGCACTTTCCGAGCCCGTAGGGTATCTGAGTGGCTTAAAAGTACAAGAAAACACTTCAAAAGTGACGTTTCTGAAGAATTTTAACAGTTTTCTTGTATCTACGAACGCCAGAATGCATAAAATTGACCTAAACGTCTCCTTTTCCTATTCTGAGTCGATTCTGCATGCTTTAAGTGTGTTTGGTGGCTCAGAACCATCAAAAAACGTTGAAATATAGTTCAAATTCAATAAAAATCGACAAAAATACAGTTTCTAGCTAAAATTTGATGGTTTCGTTGCACTTTCCGAGCCCGTAGGGTATCTGAGTGGCTTAAAAGTCCAAGAAAACACTTCAAAAGTGACGTTTCTGAAGAATTTTAACAGTTTTCTTGTATCTACGAACGCCAGAATGCATAAAATTGACCTAAACGTCTCCTTTTCCTATTCTGAGTCGATTCTGCATGCTTTAAGCTTTAACTGTGTTTGGTGGCTCAGAACCATCAAAAAACGTTGAAATATTGTTCAAATTCAATAAAAATCGACAAAAATACAGTTTCTAGCTAAAATTTGATGGTTTCGTTGCACTTTCCGAGCCCGTAGGGTATCTGAGTGGCTTAAAAGTACAAGAAAACACTTCAAAAGTGACGTTTCTGAAGAATTTTAACAGTTTTCTTGTATCTACGAACGCCAGAATGCATAAAATTGACCTAAACGTCTCCTTTTCCTATTCTGAGTCGATTCTGCATGCTTTAAGTGTGTTTGGTGGCTCAGAACCATCAAAAAACGTTGAAATATAGTTCAAATTCAATAAAAATCGACAAAAATACAGTTTCTAGCTAAAATTTGATGGTTTCGTTGCACTTTCCGAGGACGTAGGGTATCTGAGTGGCTTAAAAGTACAAGAAAACACTTCAAAAGTGATGTTTCTGAAGAATTTTAACAGTTTTCTTGTATCTACGAACGCCAGAATGCATAAAATTGACCTAAACGTCTCCTTTTCCTATTCTGAGTCGATTCTGCATGCTTTAAGTGTGTTTGGTGGCTCAGAACCATCAAAAAACGTTGAAATATGGTTCAAATTCAATAAAAATCGACAAAAATACAGTTTCTAGCTAAAATTTGATGGTTTCGTTGCACTTTCCGAGCCCGTAGGGTATCTGAGTGGCTTAAAAGTACAAGAAAACACTTCAAAAGTGACGTTTCTGAAGAATTTTAACAGTTTTCTTGTATCTACGAACGCCAGAATGCATAAAATTGACCTAAACGTCTCCTTTTCCTATTCTGAGTCGATTCTGCATGCTTTAAGTGTGTTTGGTGGCTCAGAACCATCAAAAAACGTTGAAATATAGTTCAAATTCAATAAAAATCGACAAAAATACAGTTTCTAGCTAAAATTTGATGGTTTCGTTCCACTTTCCGAGCCCGTAGGGTATCTGAGTGGCTTAAAAGTACAAGAAAACACTTCAAAAGTGACGTTTCTGAAGAATTTTAACAGCTTTCTTGTATCTACGAACGCCAGAATGCATAAAATTGACCTAAACGTCTCCTTTTCCTATTCTGAGTCGATTCTGCATGCTTTAAGTGTGTTTGGTGGCTCAGAACCATCAAAAAACGTTGAAATATAGTTCAAATTCAATAAAAATCGACAAAAATACAGTTTCTAGCTAAAATTTGATGGTTTCGTTGCACTTTCCGAGCCCGTAGGGTATCTGAGTGGCTTAAAAGTACAAGAAAACACTTCAAAAGTGACGTTTCTGAAGAATTTTAACAGTTTTCTCGTATCTACGAACGCCAGAATGCATAAAATTGACCTAAACGTCTCCTTTTCCTATTCTGAGTCGATTCTGCATGCTTTAAGTGTGTTTGGTGGCTCAGAACCATCAAAAAACGTTGAAAAATAGTTCAAATTCAATAAAAATCGACAAAAATACAGTTTCTAGCTAAAATTTGATGGTTTCGTTGCACTTTCCGAGCCCGTAGGTTATCTGAGTGGCTTAAAAGTACAAGAAAACACTTCAAAAGTGACGTTTCTGAAGAATTTTAACAGTTTTCTTGTATCTACGAACGCCAGAATGCATAAAATTGACCTAAACGTCTCCTTTTCCTATTCTGAGTCGATTCTGCATGCTTTAAGTGTGTTTGGTGGCTCAGAACCATCAAAAAACGTTGAAATATAGTTCAAATTCAATAAAAATCGACAAAAATACAGTTTCTAGCTAAAATTTGATGGTTTCGTTGCACTTTCCGAGCCCGTAGGGTATCTGAGTGGCTTAAAAGTACAAGAAAACACTTCAAAAGTGACGTTTCTGAAGAATTTTAACAGTTTTCTTGTATCTACGAACGCCAGAATGCATAAAATTGACCTAAACGTCTCCTTTTCCTATTCTGAGTCGATTCTGCATGCTTTAAGTGTGTTTGGTGGCTCAGAACCATCAAAAAACGTTGAAATATAGTTCAAATTCAATAAAAATCGACAAAAATACAGTTTCTAGCTAAAATTTGATGGTTTCGTTGCACTTTCCGAGCCCGTAGGGTATCTGAGTGGCTTAAAAGTACAAGAAAACACTTCAAAAGTGACGTTTCTGAAGAATTTTAAGAGTTTTCTTGTATCTACGAACGCCAGAATGCATAAATTTGACCTAAACGTCTCCTTTTCCTATTCTGAGTCGATTCTGCATGCTTTAAGTGTGTTTGGTGGCTCAGAACCATCAAAAAACGTTGAAATATAGTTCAAATTCAATAAAAATCGACAAAAATACAGTTTCTAGCTAAAATTTGATGGTTTCGTTGCACTTTCCGAGCCCGTAGGGTATCTGAGTGGCTTAAAAGTACAAGAAAACACTTCAAAAGTGACGTTTCTGAAGAATTTTAACAGTTTTCTTGTATCTACGAACGCCAGAATGCATAAAATTGACCTAAACGTCTCCTTTTCCTATTCTGAGTCGATTCTGCATGCTTTAAGTGTGTTTGGTGGCTCAGAACCATCAAAAAACGTTGAAATATAGTTCAAATTCAATAAAAATCGACAAAAATACAGTTTCTAGCTAAAATTTGATGGTTTCCTTGCACTTTCCGAGCCCGTAGGGTATCTGAGTGGCTTAAAAGTACAAGAAAACACTTCAAAAGTGACGTTTCTGAAGAATTTTAACAGCTTTCTTGTATCTACGAACGCCAGAATGCATAAAATTGACCTAAACGTCTCCTTTTCCTATTCTGAGTCGATTCTGCATGCTTTAAGTGTGTTTGGTGGCTCAGAACCATCAAAAAACGTTGAAATATAGTTCAAATTCAATAAAAATCGACAAAAATACAGTTTCTAGCTAAAATTTGATGGTTTCGTTGCACTTTCCGAGCCCGTAGGGTATCTGAGTGGCTTAAAAGTACAAGAAAACACTTCAAAAGTGACGTTTCTGAAGAATTTTAACAGTTTTCTCGTATCTACGAACGCCAGAATGCATAAAATTGACCTAAACGTCTCCTTTTCCTATTCTGAGTCGATTCTGCATGCTTTAAGTGTGTTTGGTGGCTCAGAACCATCAAAAAACGTTGAAATATAGTTCAAATTCAATAAAAATCGACAAAAATACAGTTTCTAGCTAAAATTTGATGGTTTCGTTGCACTTTCCGAGCCCGTAGGGTATCTGAGTGGCTTAAAAGTACAAGAAAACACTTCAAAAGTGACGTTTCTGAAAAATTTTAACAGTTTTCTTGTATCTACGAACGCCAGAATGCATAAAATTGACCTAAACGTCTCCTTTTCCTATTCTGAGTCGATTCTGCATGCTTTAAGTGTGTTTGGTGGCTCAGAACCATCAAAAAACGTTGAAATATAGTTCAAATTCAATAAAAATCGACAAAAATACAGTTTCTAGCTAAAATTTGATGGTTTCGTTGCACTTTCCGAGCCCGTAGGGTATCTGAGTGGCTTAAAAGTACAAGAAAACACTTCAAAAGTGACGTTTCTGAAGAATTTTAACAGTTTTCTTGTATCTACGAACGCCAGAATGCATAAAATTGACCTAAACGTCTCCTTTTCCTATTCTGAGTCGATTCTGCATGCTTTAAGTGTGTTTGGTGGCTCAGAACCATCAAAAAACGTTGAAATATTGTTCAAATTCAATAAAAATCCACAAAAATACAGTTTCTAGCTAAAATTTGATGGTTTCGTTGCACTTTCCGAGCCCGTAGGGTATCTGAGTGGCTTAAAAGTACAAGAAAACACTTCAAAAGTGACGTTTCTGAAGAATTTTAACAGTTTTCTTGTATCTACGAACGCCAGAATGCATAAAATTGACCTAAACGTCTCCTTTTCCTATTCTGAGTCGATTCTGCATGCTTTAAGTGTGTTTGGTGGCTCAGAACCATCAAAAAACGTTGAAATATAGTTCAAATTCAATAAAAATCGACAAAAATACAGTTTCTAGCTAAAATTTGATGGTTTCGTTGCACTTTCCGAGCCCGTAGGGTATCTGAGTGGCTTAAAAGTACAAGAAAACACTTCAAAAGTGACGTTTCTGAAGAATTTTAACAGTTTTCTTGTATCTACGGACGCCAGAATGCATAAAATTGACCTAAACGTCTCCTTTTCCTATTCTGAGTCGATTCTGCATGCTTTAAGTGTGTTTGGTGGCTCAGAACCATCAAAAAACGTTGAAATATAGTTCAAATTCAATAAAAATCGACAAAAATACAGTTTCTAGCTAAAATTTGATGGTTTCGTTGCACTTTCCGAGCCCGTAGGGTATCTGAGTGGCTTAAAAGTACAAGAAAACACTTCAAAAGTGACGTTTCTGAAGAATTTTAGCAGTTTTCTTGTATCTACGAACGCCAGAATGCATAAAATTGACCTAAACGTCTCCTTTTCCTATTCTGAGTCGATTCTGCATGCTTTAAGTGTGTTTGGTGGCTCAGAACCATCAAAAAACGTTGAAATATAGTTCAAATTCAATAAAAATCGACAAAAATACAGTTTCTAGCTAAAATTTGATGGTTTCGTTGCACTTTCCGAGCCCGTAGGGTATCTGAGTGGCTCAAAAGTACAAGAAAACACTTCAAAAGTGACGTTTCTGAAGAATTTTAACAGCTTTCTTGTATCTACGAACGCCAGAATGCATAAAATTGACCTAAACGTCTCCTTTTCCTATTCTGAGTCGATTCTGCATGCTTTAAGTGTGTTTGGTGGCTCAGAACCATCAAAAAACGTTGAAATATAGTTCAAATTCAATAAAAATCGACAAAAATACAGTTTCTAGCTAAAATTTGATGGTTTCGTTGCACTTTCCGAGCCCGTAGGGTATCTGAGTGGCTTAAAAGTACAAGAAAACACTTCAAAAGTGACGTTTCTGAAGAATTTTAACAGTTTTCTTGTATCTACGAACGCCAGAATGCATAAAATTGACCTAAACGTCTCCTTTTCCTATTCTGAGTCGATTCTGCATGCTTTAAGTGTGTTGGTGGCTCAGAACCATCAAAAAACGTTGAAATATAGTTCAAATTCAATAAAAATCGACAAAAATACAGTTTCTAGCTAAAATTTGATGGTTTCGTTGCACTTTCCGAGCCCGTAGGGTATCTGAGTGGCTTAAAAGTACAAGAAAACACTTCAAAAGTGACGTTTCTGAAGAATTTTAACAGTTTTCTTGTATCTACGAACGCCAGAATGCATAAAAATGACCTAAACGTCTCCTTTTCCTATTCTGAGTCGATTCTGCATGCTTTAAGTGTGTTTGGTGGCTCAGAACCATCAAAAAACGTTGAAATAAAGTTCAAATTCAATAAAAATCGACAAAAATACAGTTTCTAGCTAAAATTTGATGGTTTCGTTGCACTTTCCGAGCCCGTAGGGTATCTGAGTGGCTTAAAAGTACAAGAAAACACTTCAAAAGTGACGTTTCTGAAGAATTTTAACAGTTTTCTTGTATCTACGAACGCCAGAATGCATAAAATTGACCTAAACGTCTCCTTTTCCTATTCTGAGTCGATTCTGCATGCTTTAAGTGTGTTTGGTGGCTCAGAACCATCAAAAAACGTTGAAATATAGTTCAAATTCAATAAAAATCGACAAAAATACAGTTTCTAGCTAAAATTTGATGGTTTCGTTGCACTTTCCGAGCCCGTAGGGTATCTGAGTGGCTTAAAAGTACAAGAAAACACTTCAAAAGTGACGTTTCTGAAGAATTTTAACAGTTTTCTTGTATCCACGAACGCCAGAATGCATAAAATTGACCTAAACGTCTCCTTTTCCTATTCTGAGTCGATTCTGCATGCTTTAAGTGTGTTTGGTGGCTCAGAACCATCAAAAAACGTTGAAATATAGTTCAAATTCAATAAAAATCGACAAAAAATACAGTTTCTAGCTAAAATTTGATGGTTTCGTTGCACTTTCCGAGCCCGTAGGGTATCTGAGTGGCTTAAAAGTACAAGAAAACACTTCAAAAGTGACGTTTCTGAAGAATTTTAACAGTTTTCTTGTATCTACGAACGCCAGAATGCATAAAATTGACCTAAACGTCTCCTTTTCCTATTCTGAGTCGATTCTGCATGCTTTAAGTGTGTTTGGTGGCTCAGAACCATCAAAAAACGTTGAAATATAGTTCAAATTCAATAAAAATCGACAAAAATACAGTTTCTAGCTAAAATTTGATGGTTTCGTTGCACTTTCCGAGCCCGTAGGGTATCTGAGTGGCTTAAAAGTACAAGAAAACACTTCAAAAGTGACGTTTCTGAAGAATTTTAACAGTTTTCTTGTATCTACGAACGCCAGAATGCATAAAATTGACCTAAACGTCTCCTCTTCCTATTCTGAGTCGATTCTGCATGCTTTAAGTGTGTTTGGTGGCTCAGAACCATCAAAAAACGTTGAAATATAGTTCAAATTCAATAAAAATCGACAAAAATACAGTTTCTAGCTAAAATTTGATGGTTTCCTTGCACTTTCCGAGCCCGTAGGGTATCTGAGTGGCTTAAAAGTACAAGAAAACACTTCAAAAGTGACGTTTCTGAAGAATTTTAACAGTTTTCTTGTATCTACGAACGCCAGAATGCATAAAATTGACCTAAACGTCTCCTTTTCCTATTCTGAGTCGATTCTGCATGCTTTAAGTGTGTTTGGTGGCTCAGAACCATCAAAAAACGTTGAAATATAGTTCAAATTCAATAAAAATCGACAAAAATACAGTTTCTAGCTAAAATTTGATGGTTTCGTTGCACTTTCCGAGCCCGTAGGGTATCTGAGTGGCTTAAAAGTACAAGAAAACACTTCAAAAGTGACGTTTCTGAAGAATTTTAACAGTTTTCTTGTATCTACGAACGCCAGAATGCATAAAATTGACCTAAACGTCTCCTTTTCCTATTCTGAGTCGATTCTGCATGCTTTAAGTGTGTTTGGTGGCTCAGAACCATCAAAAAACGTTGAAATATAGTTCAAATTCAATAAAAATCGACAAAAATACAGTTTCTAGCTAAAATTTGATGGTTTCGTTGCACTTTCCGAGCCCGTAGGGTATCTGAGTGGCTTAAAAGTACAAGAAAACACTTCAAAAGTGACGTTTCTGAAGAATTTTAACAGTTTTCTTGTATCTACGAACGCCAGAATGCATAAAATTGACCTAAACGTCTCCTTTTCCTATTCTGAGTCGATTCTGCATGCTTTAAGTGTGTTTGGTGGCTCAGAACCATCAAAAAACGTTGAAATATAGTTCAAATTCAATAAAAATCGACAAAAATACAGTTTCTAGCTAAAATTTGATGGTTTCCTTGCACTTTCCGAGCCCGTAGGGTATCTGAGTGGCTTAAAAGTACAAGAAAACACTTCAAAAGTGACGTTTCTGAAGAATTTTAACAGTTTTCTTGTATCTACGAACG
Source organism: Zophobas morio (assembly GCF_036711695.1). Taxonomy (NCBI): domain Eukaryota; kingdom Metazoa; phylum Arthropoda; class Insecta; order Coleoptera; family Tenebrionidae; genus Zophobas; species Zophobas morio. The sequence goes on along the minus strand of NW_026972722.1, from coordinate 50,702 downwards.
CCAGAATGCATAAAATTGACCTAAACATCTCCTTTTCCTATTCTGAGTCGATTCTGCATGCTTTAAGTGTGTTTGGTGGCTCAGAACCATCAAAAAACGTTGAAATATAGTTCAAATTCAATAAAAATCGACAAAAATACAGTTTCTAGCTAAAATTTGATGGTTTCGTTGCACTTTCCGAGCCCGTAGGGTATCTGAGTGGCTTAAAAGTACAAGAAAACACTTCAAAAGTGACGTTTCTGAAGAATTTTAACAGTTTTCTTGTATCTACGAACGCCAGAATGCATAAAATTGACCTAAACGTCTCCTTTTCCTATTCTGAGTCGATTCTGCATGCTTTAAGTGTGTTTGGTGGCTCAGAACCATCAAAAAACGTTGAAATATAGTTCAAATTCAATAAAAATCGACAAAAATACAGTTTCTAGCTAAAATTTGATGGTTTCGTTGCACTTTCCGAGCCCGTAGGGTATCTGAGTGGCTTAAAAGTACAAGAAAACACTTCAAAAGTGACGTTTCTGAAGAATTTTAACAGTTTTCTTGTATCTACGAACGCCAGAATGCATAAACTTGACCTAAACGTCTCCTTTTCCTATTCTGAGTCGATTCTGCATGCTTTAAGTGTGTTTGGTGGCTCAGAACCATCAAAAAACGTTGAAATATAGTTCAAATTCAATAAAAATCGACAAAAATACAGTTTCTAGCTAAAATTTGATGGTTTCGTTGCACTTTCCGAGCCCGTAGGGTATCTGAGTGGCTTAAAAGTACAAGAAAACACTTCAATAGTGACGTTTCTGAAGAATTTTAACAGTTTTCTTGTATCTACGAACGCCAGAATGCATAAAATTGACCTAAACTTCTCCTTTTCCTATTCTGAGTCGATTCTGCATGCTTTAAGTGTGTTTGGTGGCTCAGAACCATCAAAAAACGTTGAAATATAGTTCAAATTCAATAAAAATCGACAAAATACAGTTTCTAGCTAAAATTTGATGGTTTCGTTGCACTTTCCGAGCCCGTAGGGTATCTGAGTGGCTTTAAAAGTACAAGAAAACACTTCAAAAGTGACGTTTCTGAAGAATTTTAACAGTTTTCTTGTATCTACGAACGCCAGAATGCATAAAATTGACCTAAACGTCTCCTTTTCCTATTCTGAGTCGATTCTGCATGCTTTAAGTGTGTTTGGTGGCTCAGAACCATCAAAAAACGTTGAAATATAGTTCAAATTCAATAAAAATCGACAAAAATACAGTTTCTAGCTAAAATTTGATGGTTTCGTTGCACTTTCCGAGCCCGTAGGGTATCTGAGTGGCTTAAAAGTACAAGAAAACACTTCAAAAGTGACGTTTCTGAAGAATTTTAACAGTTTTCTTGTATCTACGAACGCCAGAATGCATAAAATTGACCTAAACGTCTCCTTTTCCTATTCTGAGTCGATTCTGCATGCTTTAAGTGTGTTTGGTGGCTCAGAACCATCAAAAAACGTTGAAATATAGTTCAAATTCAATAAAAATCGACAAAAATACAGTTTCTAGCTAAAATTTGATGGTTTCGTTGCACTTTCCGAGCCCGTAGGGTATCTGAGTGGCTTAAAAGTACAAGAAAACACTTCAAAAGTGACGTTTCTGAAGAATTTTAACAGTTTTCTTGTATCTACGAACGCCAGAATGCATAAAATTGACCTAAACGTCTCCTTTTCCTATTCTGAGTCGATTCTGCATGCTTTAAGTGTGTTTGGTGGCTCAGAACCATCAAAAAACGTTGAAATATAGTTTAAATTCAATAAAAATCGACAAAAATACAGTTTCTAGCTAAAATTTGTTGGTTTCGTTGCACTTTCCGAGCCCGTAGGGTATCTGAGTGGCTTAAAAGTACAAGAAAAGACTTCAAAAGTGACGTTTCTGAAGAATTTTAACAGTTTTCTTGTATCTACGAACGCCAGAATGCATAAAATTTACCTAAACGTCTCCTTTTCCTATTCTGAGTCGATTCTGCATGCTTTAAGTGTGTTTGGTGGCTCAGAACCATCAAAAAACGTTGAAATATAGTTTAAATTCAATAAAAATCGACAAAAATACAGTTTCTAGCTAAAATTTGATGGTTTCGTTGCACTTTCCGAGCCCGTAGGTTATCTGAGTGGCTTAAAAGTACAAGAAAAGACTTCAAAAGTGACGTTTCTGAAGAATTTTAACAGTTTTCTTGTATCTACGAACGCCAGAATGCATAAAATTGACCTAAACGTCTCCTTTTCCTATTCTGAGTCGATTCTGCATGCTTTAAGTGTGTTTGGTGGCTCAGAACCATCAAAAAACGTTGAAATATAGTTCAAATTCAATCAAAATCGACAAAAATACAGTTTCTAGCTAAAATTTGATGGTTTCGTTGCACTTTCCGAGCCCGTAGGGTATCTGAGTGGCTTAAAAGTACAAGAAAACACTTCAAAAGTGACGTTTCTGAAGAATTTTAACAGTTTTCTTGTATCTACGAACGCCAGAATGCATAAAATTGACCTAAACGTCTCCTTTTCCTATTCTGAGTCGATTCTGCATGCTTTAAGTGTGTTTGGTGGCTCAGAACCATCAAAAAACGTTGAAATATAGTTCAAATTCAATAAAAATCGACAAAAATACAGTTTCTAGCTAAAATTTGATGGTTTCGTTGCACTTTCCGGGCCCGTAGGGTATCTGAGTGGCTTAAAAGTACAAGAAAACACTTCAAAAGTGACGTTTCTGAAGAATTTTAACAGTTTTCTTGTATCTACGAACGCCAGAATGCATAAAATTGACCTAAACGTCTCCTTTTCCTATTCTGAGTCGATTCTGCATGCTTTAAGTGTGTTTGGTGGCTCAGAACCATCAAAAAACGTTGAAATATAGTTCAAATTCAATAAAAATCGACAAAAATACAGTTTCTAGCTAAAATTTGATGGTTTCGTTGCACTTTCCGAGCCCGTAGGGTATCTGAGTGGCTTTAAAGTACAAGAAAACACTTCAAAAGTGACGTTTCTGAAGTGTTTTCTTGTACTTTTAAGCCACTCAGATACCCTACGGGCTCGGAAAGTGCAACGAAACCATCAAGTTTTAGCTAGAAACTGTATTTTTGTCGATTTTTATTGAATTTGAACTATATTTCAACGTTTTTTGATGGTTCTGAGCCACCAAACACACTTAAAGCATGCAGAATCGACTCAGAATAGGAAAAGGAGACGTTTAGGTCAATTTTATGCATTCTGGCGTTCGTAGATACAAGAAAACTGTTAAAATTCTTCAGAAACGTCACTTTTGAAGTGTTTTCTTGTACTTTTAAGCCACTCAGATACCCTTCGGGGTTGGAAAGTGCAACGAAACCATCAAATTTTAGCTAGAAACTGTATTTTTGTCGATTTTTATTGAATTTGAACTATATTTCAACGTTTTTTGATGGTTCTGAGCCACCAAACACACTTAAAGCATGCAGAATCGACTCAGAATAGGAAAAGGAGACGTTTAGGTCAATTTAATGCATTCTGGCGTTCGTAGATACAAGAAAACTGTTAAAATTCTTCAGAAACGTCAGTTTTGAAGTGTTTTCTTGTACTTTTAAGCCACTCAGATACCCTACGGGCTCGGAAAGTGCAACGAAACCATCAAATTTTAGCTAGAAACTGTATTTTTGTCGATTTTTATTGAATTTGAACTATATTTCAACGTTTTTTGATGGTTCTGAGCCACCAAACACACTTAAAGCATGCAGAATCGACTCAGAATAGGAAAAGGAGAAGTTTAGGTCAATTTTATGCATTCTGGCGTTCGTAGATACAAGAAAACTGTTAAAATTCTTCAGAAACGTCACTTTTGAAGTGTTTTCTTGTACTTTTAAGCCACTCAGATACCCTACGGGCTCGGAAAGTGCAACGAAACCATCAAATTTTAGCTAGAAACTGTATTTTTGTCGATTTTTATTGAATTTGAACTATATTTCAACGTTTTTTGATGGTTCTGAGCCACCAAACACACTTAAAGCATGCAGAATCGACTCAGAATAGGAAAAGGAGACGTTTAGGTCAATTTTATGCATTCTGGCGTTCGTAGATACAAGAAAACTGTTAAAATTCTTCAGAAACGTCACTTTTGAAGTGTTTTCTTGTACTTTTAAGCCACTCAGATACCCTACGGGCTCGGAAAGTGCAACGAAACCATCAAATTTTAGCTAGAAACTGTATTTTTGTCGATTTTTATTGAATTTGAACTATATTTCAACGTTTTTTGATGGTTCTGAGCCACCAAACACACTTAAAGCATGCAGAATCGACTCAGAATAGGAAAAGGAGACGTTTAGGTCAATTTTATGCATTCTGGCGTTCGTAGATACAAGAAAACTGTTAAAATTCTTCAGAAACGTCACTTTTGAAGTGTTTTCTTGTACTTTTAAGCCACTCAGATACCCTACGGGCTCGGAAAGTGCAACGAAACCATCAAATTTTAGCTAGAAACTGTATTTTTGTCGATTTTTATTTAATTTGAACTATATTTCAACGTTTTTTGATGGTTCTGAGCCACCAAACACACTTAAAGCATGCAGAATCGACTCAGAATAGGAAAAGGAGACGTTTAGGTCAATTTTATGCATTCTGGCGTTCGTAGATACAAGAAAACTGTTAAAATTCTTCAGAAACGTCACTTTTGAAGTGTTTTCTTGTACTTTTAAGCCACTCAGATACCCTACGGGCTCGGAAAGTGCAACGAAACCATCAAATTTTAGCTAGAAACTGTATTTTTGTCGATTTTTATTGAATTTGAACTATATTTCAACGTTTTTTGATGGTTCTGAGCCACCAAACACACTTAAAGCATGCAGAATCGACTCAGAATAGGAAAAGGAGACGTTTAGGTCAATTTTATGCATTCTGGCGTTCGTAGATACAAGAAAACTGTTAAAATTCTTCAGAAACGTCACTTTTGAAGTGTTTTCTTGTACTTTTAAGCCACTCAGATACCCTACGGGCTCGGAAAGTGCAACGAAACCATCAAATTTTAGCTAGAAACTGTATTTTTGTCGATTTTTATTGAATTTGAACTATATTTCAACGTTTTTTGATGGTTCTGAGCCACCAAACACACTTAAAGCATGCAGAATCGACTCAGAATAGGAAAAGGAGACGTTTAGGTCAATTTTATGCATTCTGGCGTTCGTAGATACAAGAAAACTGTTAAAATTCTTCAGAAACGTCACTTATGAAGTGTTTTCTTGTACTTTTAAGCCACTCAGATACCCTACGGGCTCGGAAAGTGCAACGAAACCATCAAATTTTAGCTAGAAACTGTATTTTTGTCGATTTTTATTGAATTTGAACTATATTTCAACGTTTTTTGATGGTTCTGAGCCACCAAACACACTTAAAGCATGCAGAATCGACTCAGAATAGGAAAAGGAGACGTTTAGGTCAATTTTATGCATTCTGGCGTTCGTAGATACAAGAAAACTGTTAAAATTCTTCAGAAACGTCACTTTTGAAGTGTTTTCTTGTACTTTTAAGCCACTCAGATATCCTACGAGCTCGGAAAGTGCAACGAAACCATAAAATTATAGCTAGAAACTGTATTTTTGTCGATTTTTATTGAATTTGAACTATATTTCAACGTTTTTTGATGGTTCTGAGCCACCAAACACACTTAAAGCATGCAGAATCGACTCAGAATAGGAAAAGGAGACGTTTAGGTCAATTTTATGCATTCTGGCGTTCGTAGATACAAGAAAACTGTTAAAATTCTTCAGAAACGTCACTTTTGAAGTGTTTTCTTGTACTTTTAAGCCACTCAGATACCCTACGGGCTCGGAAAGTGCAACGAAACCATCAAATTTTAGCTAGAAACTGTATTTTTGTCGATTTTTATTGAATTTGAACTATATTTCAACGTTTTTTGATGGTTCTGAGCCACCAAACACACTTAAAGCATGCAGAATCGACTCAGAATAGGAAAAGGAGACGTTTAGGTCAATTTTATGCATTCTGGCGTTCGTAGATACAAGAAAACTGTTAAAATTCTTCAGAAACGTCACTTTTGATGTGTTTTCTTGTACTTTTAAGCCACTCAGATACCCTACGGGCTCGGAAAGTGCAACGAAACCATCAAATTTTAGCTAGAAACTGTATTTTTGTCGATTTTTATTGAATTTGAACTATATTTCAACGTTTTTTGATGGTTCTGAGCCACCAAACACACTTAAAGCATGCAGAATCGACTCAGAATAGGAAAAGGAGACGTTTAGGTCAATTTTAAGCATTCTGGCGTTCGTAGATACAAGAAAACTGTTAAAATTCTTCAGAAACGTCACTTTTGAAGTGTTTTCTTGTACTTTTAAGCCACTCAGATACCCTACGGGCTCGGAAAGTGCAACGAAACAATCAAATTTTAGCTAGAAACTGTATTTTTGTCGATTTTCATTGAATTTGAACTATATTTCAACGTTTTTTGATGGTTCTGAGCCACCAAACACACTTAAAGCATGCAGAATCGACTCAGAATAGGAAAAGGAGACGTTTAGGTCAATTTTATGCATTCTGGCGTTCGTAGATACAAGAAAACTGTTAAAATTCTTCAGAAACGTCACTTTTGAAGTGTTTTCTTGTACTTTTAAGCCACTCAGATACCCTACGGGCTCGGAAAGTGCAACGAAACCATCAAATTTTAGCTAGAAACTGTATTTTTGTCGATTTTTATTGAATTTGAACTATATTTCAACGTTTTTTGATGGTTCTGAGCCACCAAACACACTTAAAGCATGCAGAATCGACTCAGAATAGGAAAAGGAGACGTTTAGGTCAATTTTATGCATTCTGGCGTTCGTAGATACAAGAAAACTGTTAAAATTCTTCAGAAACGTCACTTTTGAAGTGTTTTCTTGTACTTTTAAGCCACTCAGATACCCTACGGGCTCGGAAAGTGCAACGAAACCATCAAATTTTAGCTAGAAACTGTATTTTTGTCGATTTTTATTGAATTTGAACTATATTTCAACGTTTTTTGATGGTTCTGAGCCACCAAACACACTTAAAGCATGCAGAATCGACTCAGAATAGGAAAAGGAGACGTTTAGGTCAATTTTATGCATTCTGGCGTTCGTAGATACAAGAAAACTGTTAAAATTCTTCAGAAACGTCACTTTTGATGTGTTTTCTTGTACTTTTAAGCCACTCAGATACCCTACGGGCTCGGAAAGTGCAACGAAACCATCAAATTTTAGCTAGAAACTGTATTTTTGTCGATTTTTATTGAATTTGAACTATATTTCAACGTTTTTTGATGGTTCTGAGCCACCAAACACACTTAAAGCATGCAGAATCGACTCAGAATAGGAAAAGGAGACGTTTAGGTCAATTTTAAGCATTCTGGCTTTCGTAGATACAAGAAAACTGTTAAAATTCTTCAGAAACGTCACTTTTGAAGTGTTTTCTTGTACTTTTAAGCCACTCAGATACCCTACGGGCTCGGAAAGTGCAACGAAACCATCAAATTTTAGCTAGAAACTGTATTTTTGTCGATTTTCATTGAATTTGAACTATATTTCAACGTTTTTTGATGGTTCTGAGCCACCAAACACACTTAAAGCATGCAGAATCGACTCAGAATAGGAAAAGGAGACGTTTAGGTCAATTTTATGCATTCTGGCGTTCGTAGATACAAGAAAACTGTTAAAATTCTTCAGAAACGTCACTTTTGAAGTGTTTTCTTGTACTTTTAAGCCACTCAGATACCCTACGGGCTCGGAAAGTGCAACGAAACCATCAAATTTTAGCTAGAAACTGTATTTTTGTCGATTTTTATTGAATTTGAACTATATTTCAACGTTTTTTGATGGTTCTGAGCCACCAAACACACTTAAAGCATGCAGAATCGACTCAGAATAGGAAAAGGAGACGTTTAGGTCAATTTTATGCATTCTGGCGTTCGTAGATACAAGAAAACTGTTAAAATTCTTCAGAAACGTCACTTTTGAAGTGTTTTCTTGTACTTTTAAGCCACTCAGATACCCTACGGGCTCGGAAAGTGCAACGAAACCATCAAATTTTAGCTAGAAACTGTATTTTTGTCCTTTTTTATTGAATTTGAACTATATTTCAACGTTTTTTGATGGTTCTGAGCCACCAAACACACTTAAAGCATGCAGAATCGACTCAGAATAGGAAAAGGAGACGTTTAGGTCAATTTTATGCATTCTGGCGTTCGTAGATACAAGAAAACTGTTAAAATTCTTCAGAAACGTCACTTTTGAAGTGTTTTCTTGTACTTTTAAGCCACTCAGATACCCTACGGGCTCGGAAAGTGCAACGAAACCATCAAATTTTAGCTAGAAACTGTATTTTTGTCGATTTTTATTGAATTTGAACTATATTTCAACGTTTTTTGATGGTTCTGAGCCACCAAACACACTTAAAGCATGCAGAATCGACTCAGAATAGGAAAAGGAGACGTTTAGGTCAATTTTATGCATTCTGGCGTTCGTAGATACAAGAAAACTGTTAAAATTCTTCAGAAACGTCACTTTTGAAGTGTTTTCTTGTACTTTTAAGCCACTCAGATATCCTACGGGCTCGGAAAGTGCAACGAAACCATCAAATTTTAGCTAGAAACTGTATTTTTGTCGATTTTTATTGAATTTGAACTATATTTCAACGTTTTTTGATGGTTCTGAGCCACCAAACACACTTAAAGCATGCAGAATCGACTCAGAATAGGAAAAGGAGACGTTTAGGTCAATTTTTAGCATTCTGGCGTTCGTAGATACAAGAAAACTGTTAAAATTCTTCAGAAACGTCACTTTTGAAGTGTTTTCTTGTACTTTTAAGCCACTCAGATACCCTACGGGCTCGGAAAGTGCAACGAAACCATCAAATTTTAGCTAGAAACTGTATTTTTGTCGATTTTTATTGAATTTGAACTATATTTCAACGTTTTTTGATGGTTCTGAGCCACCAAACACACTTAAAGCATGCAGAATCGACTCAGAATAGGAAAAGGAGACGTTTAGGTCAATTTTATGCATTCTGGCGTTCGTAGATACAAGAAAACTGTTAAAATTCTTCAGAAACGTCACTTTTGATGTGTTTTCTTGTACTTTTAAGCCACTCAGAAACCCCACGGGCTCGGAAAGTGCAACGAAACCATCAAATTTTAGCTAGAAACTGTATTTTTGTCGATTTTTATTGAATTTGAACTATATTTCAACGTTTTTTGATGGTTCTGAGCCACCAAACACACTTAAAGCATGCAGAATCGACTCAGAATAGGAAAAGGAGACGTTTAGGTCAATTTTATGCATTCTGGCGTTCGTAGATACAAGAAAACTGTTAAAATTCTTCAGAAACGTCACTTTTGAAGTGTTTTCTTGTACTTTTAAGCCACTCAGATACCCTACGGGCTCGGAAAGTGCAACGAAACCATCAAATTTTAGCTAGAAACTGTATTTTTGTCGATTTTTATTGAATTTGAACTATATTTCAACGTTTTTTGATGGTTCTGAGCCACCAAACACACTTAAAGCATGCAGAATCGACTCAGAATAGGAAAAGGAGACGTTTAGGTCAATTTTATGCATTCTGGCGTTCGTAGATACAAGAAAACTGTTAAAATTCTTCAGAAACGTCACTTTTGAAGTGTTTTCTTGTACTTTTAAGCCACTCAGATACCCTACGGGCTCGGAAAGTGCAACGAAACCATCAAATTTTAGCTAGAAACTGTATTTTTGTCGATTTTTATTGAATTTGAACTATATTTCAAAGTTTTTTGATGGTTCTGAGCCACCAAACACACTTAAAGCATGCAGAATCGACTCAGCATAGGAAAAGGAGACGTTTAGGTCAATTTTATGCATTCTGGCGTTCGTAGATACAAGAAAACTGTTAAAATTCTTCAGAAACGTCACTTTTGAAGTGTTTTCTTGTACTTTTAAGCCACTCAGATACCCTACGGGCTCGGAAAGTGCAACGAAACCATCAAATTTTAGCTAGAAACTGTATTTTTGTCGATTTTTATTGAATTTGAACTATATTTCAACGTTTTTTGATGGTTCTGAGCCACCAAACACACTTAAAGCATGCAGAATCGACTCAGAATAGGAAAAGGAGACGTTTAGGTCAATTTTATGCATTCTGGCGTTCGTAGATACAAGAAAACTGTTAAAATTTTTCAGAAACGTCACTTTTGAAGTGTTTTCTTGTACTTTTAAGCCACTCAGATACCCTACGGGCTCGGAAAGTGCAACGAAACCATCAAATTTTAGCTAGAAACTGTATTTTTGTCGATTTTTATTGAATTTGAACTATATTTCAACGTTTTTTGATGGTTCTGAGCCACCAAACACACTTAAAGCATGCAGAATCGACTCAGAATAGGAAAAGGAGACGTTTAGGTCAATTTTATGCATTCTGGCGTTCGTAGATACAAGAAAACTGTTAAAATTCTTCAGAAACGTCACTTTTGAAGTGTTTTCTTGTACTTTTAAGCCACTCAGGTACCCTACGGGCTCGGAAAGTGCAACGAAACCATCAAATTTTAGTTAGAAACTGTATTTTTGTCGATTTTTATTGAATTTGAACTATATTTCAACGTTTTTTGATGGTTCTGAGCCACCAAACACACTTAAAGCATGCAGAATCGACTCAGAATAGGAAAAGGAGACGTTTAGGTCAATTTTATGCATTCTGGCGTTCGTAGATACAAGAAAACTGTTAAAATTCTTCAGAAACGTCACTTTTGAAGTGTTTTCTTGTACTTTTAAGCCACTCAGATACCCTACGGGCTCGGAAAGTGCAACGAAATCATCAAATTTTAGCTAGAAACTGTATTTTTGTCGATTTTTATTGAATTTGAACTATATTTCAACGTTTTTTGATGGTTCTGAGCCACCAAACACACTTAAAGCATGCAGAATCGACTCAGAATAGGAAAAGGAGACGTTTAGGTCAATTTTATGCATTCTGGCGTTCGTAGATACAAGAAAACTGTTAAAATTCTTCAGAAACGTCACTTTTGAAGTGTTTTCTTGTACTTTTAAGCCACTCAGATACCCTACGGGCTCGGAAAGTGCAACGAAACCATCAAATTTTAGCTAGAAACTGTATTTTTGTCGATTTTTATTGAATTTGAACTATATTTCAACGTTTTTTGATGGTTCTGAGCCACCAAACACACTTAAAGCATGCAGAATCGACTCAGAATAGGAAAAGGAGTCGTTTAGGTCAATTTTATGCATTCTGGCGTTCGTAGATACAAGAAAACTGATAAAATTCTTCAGAAACGTCACTTTTGAAGTGTTTTCTTGTACTTTTAAGCCACTCAGATACCCTACGGGCTCGGAAAGTGCAACGAAACCATCAAATTTTAGCTAGAAACTGTATTTTTGTCGATTTTTATTGAATTTGAACTATATTTCAACGTTTTTTGATGGTTCTGAGCCACCAAACACACTTAAAACATGCAGAATCGGCTCAGAATAGGAAAAGGAGACGTTTAGGTCAATTTTATGCATTCTGGCGTTCGTAGATACAAGAAAACTGTTAAAGTTCTTCAGAAACGTCACTTTTGAAGTGTTTTCTTGTACTTTTAAGCCACTCAGATACCCAACGGGCTCGGAAAGTGCAACGAAACCATCAAATTTTAGCTAGAAACTGTATTTTTGTCGATTTTTATTGAATTTGAACTATATTTCAACGTTTTTTGATGGTTCTGAGCCACCAAACACACTTAAAGCATGCAGAATCGACTCAGAATAGGAAAAGGAGACGTTTAGGTCAATTTTATGCATTCTGGCGTTCGTAGATACAAGAAAACTGTTAAAATTCTTCAGAAACGTCACTTTTGAAGTGTTTTCTTGTACTTTTAAGCCACTCAGATACCCTACGGGCTCGGAAAGTGCAACGAAACCATCAAATTTTAGCTAGAAACTGTATTTTTGTCGATTTTTATTGAATTTGAACTATATTTCAACGTTTTTTGATGGTTCTGAGCCACCAAACACACTTAAAGCATGCAGAATCGACTCAGAATAGGAAAAGGAGACGTTTAGGTCAATTTTATGCATTCTGGCGTTCGTAGATACAAGAAAACTGTTAAAATTCTTCAGAAACGTCACTTTTGAAGTGTTTTCTTGTACTTTTAAGCCACTCAGATACCCTACGGGCTCGGAAAGTGCAACGAAACCATCAAATTTTAGCTAGAAACTGTATTTTTGTCGATTTTTATTGAATTTGAACTATATTTCAACGTTTTTTGATGGTTCTGAGCCACCAAACACACTTAAAGCATGCAGAATCGACTCAGAATAGGAAAAGGAGACGTTTAGGTCAATTTTATGCATTCTGGCGTTCGTAGATACAAGAAAACTGTTAAAATTCTTCAGAAACGTCACTTTTGAAGTGTTTTCTTGTACTTTTAAGCCACTCAGATACCCTACGGGCTCGGAAAGTGCAACGAAACCATCAAATTTTAGCTAGAAACTGTATTTTTGTCGATTTTTATTGAATTTGAACTATATTTCAACGTTTTTTGATGGTTCTGAGCCACCAAACACACTTAAAGCATGCAGAATCGACTCAGAATAGGAAAAGGAGACGTTTAGGTCAATTTTATGCATTCTGGCGTTCGTAGATACAAGAAAACTGTTAAAATTCTTCAGAAACGTCACTTTTGAAGTGTTTTCTTGTACTTTTAAGCCACTCAGATACCCTACGGGCTCGGAAAGTGCAACGAAACCATCAAATTTTAGCTAGAAACTGTATTTTTGTCGATTTTTATTGAATTTGAACTATATTTCAACGTTTTTTGATGGTTCTGAGCCACCAAACACACTTAAAGCATGCAGAATCGACTCAGAATAGGAAAAGGAGACGTTTAGGTCAATTTTATGCATTCTGGCGTTCGTAGATACAAGAAAACTGTTAAAATTCTTCAGAAACGTCACTTTTGAAGTGTTTTCTTGTACTTTTAAGCCACTCAGATACCCTACGGGCTCGGAAAGTGCAACGAAACCATCAAATTTTAGCTAGAAACTGTATTTTTGTCGATTTTTATTGAATTTGAACTATATTTCAAAGTTTTTTGATGGTTCTGAGCCACCAAACACACTTAAAGCATGCAGAATCGACTCAGAATAGGAAAAGGAGACGTTTAGGTCAATTTTATGCATTCTGGCGTTCGTAGATACAAGAAAACTGTTAAAATTCTTCAGAAACGTCACTTTTGAAGTGTTTTCTTGTACTTTTAAGCCACTCAGATACCCTACGGGCTCGGAAAGTGCAACGAAACCATCAAATTTTAGCTAGAAACTGTATTTTTGTCGATTTTTATTGAATTTGAACTATATTTCAACGTTTTTTGATGGTTCTGAGCCACCAAACACACTTAAAGCATGCAGAATCGACTCAGAATAGGAAAAGGAGACGTTTAGGTCAATTTTATGCATTCTGGCGTTCGTAGATACAAGAAAACTGTTAAAATTCTTCAGAAACGTCACTTTTGAAGTGTTTTCTTGTACTTTTAAGCCACTCAGATACCCTACGGGCTCGGAAAGTGCAACGAAACCATCAAATTTTAGCTAGAAACTGTATTTTTGTCGATTTTTATTGAATTTGAACTATATTTCAACGTTTTTTGATGGTTCTGAGCCACCAAACACACTTAAAGCATGCAGAATCGACTCAGAATAGGAAAAGGAGACGTTTAGGTCAATTTTATGCATTCTGGCGTTCGTAGATACAAGAAAACTGTTAAAATTCTTCAGAAACGTCACTTTTGAAGTGTTTTCTAGTACTTTTAAGCCACTCAGGTACCCTACGGGCTCGGAAAGTGCAACGAAACCATCAAATTTTAGTTAGAAACTGTATTTTTGTCGATTTTTATTGAATTTGAACTATATTTCAACGTTTTTTGATGGTTCTGAGCCACCAAACACACTTAAAGCATGCAGAATCGACTCAGAATAGGAAAAGGAGACGTTTAGGTCAATTTTATGCATTCTGGCGTTCGTAGATACAAGAAAACTGTTAAAATTCTTCAGAAACGTCACTTTTGAAGTGTTTTCTTGTACTTTTAAGCCACTCAGATACCCTACGGGCTCGGAAAGTGCAACGAAATCATCAAATTTTAGCTAGAAACTGTATTTTTGTCGATTTTTATTGAATTTGAACTATATTTCAACGTTTTTTGATGGTTCTGAGCCACCAAACACACTTAAAGCATGCAGAATCGACTCAGAATAGGAAAAGGAGACGTTTAGGTCAATTTTATGCATTCTGGCGTTCGTAGATACAAGAAAACTGTTAAAATTCTTCAGAAACGTCACTTTTGAAGTGTTTTCTTGTACTTTTAAGCCACTCAGATACCCTACGGGCTCGGAAAGTGCAACGAAACCATCAAATTTTAGCTAGAAACTGTATTTTTGTCGATTTTTATTGAATTTGAACTATATTTCAACGTTTTTTGATGGTTCTGAGCCACCAAACACACTTAAAGCATGCAGAATCGACTCAGAATAGGAAAAGGAGTCGTTTAGGTCAATTTTATGCATTCTGGCGTTCGTAGATACAAGAAAACTGTTAAAATTCTTCAGAAACGTCACTTTTGAAGTGTTTTCTTGTACTTTTAAGCCACTCAGATACCCTACGGGCTCGGAAAGTGCAACGAAACCATCAAATTTTAGCTAGAAACTGTATTTTTGTCGATTTTTATTGAATTTGAACTATATTTCAACGTTTTTTGATGGTTCTGAGCCACCAAACACACTTAAAACATGCAGAATCGGCTCAGAATAGGAAAAGGAGACGTTTAGGTCAATTTTATGCATTCTGGCGTTCGTAGATACAAGAAAACTGTTAAAGTTCTTCAGAAACGTCACTTTTGAAGTGTTTTCTTGTACTTTTAAGCCACTCAGATACCCTACGGGCTCGGAAAGTGCAACGAAACCATCAAATTTTAGCTAGAAACTGTATTTTTGTCGATTTTTATTGAATTTGAACTATATTTCAACGTTTTTTGATGGTTCTGAGCCACCAAACACACTTAAAGCATGCAGAATCGACTCAGAATAGGAAAAGGAGACGTTTAGGTCAATTTTATGCATTCTGGCGTTCGTAGATACAAGAAAACTGTTAAAATTCTTCAGAAACGTCACTTTTGAAGTGTTTTCTTGTACTTTTAAGCCACTCAGATACCCTACGGGCTCGGAAAGTGCAACGAAACCATCAAATTTTAGCTAGAAACTGTATTTTTGTCGATTTTTATTGAATTTGAACTATATTTCAACGTTTTTTGATGGTTCTGAGCCACCAAACACACTTAAAGCATGCAGAATCGACTCAGAATAGGAAAAGGAGACGTTTAGGTCAATTTTATGCATTCTGGCGTTCGTAGATACAAGAAAACTGTTAAAATTCTTCAGAAACGTCACTTTTGAAGTGTTTTCTTGTACTTTTAAGCCACTCAGATACCCTACGGGCTCGGAAAGTGCAACGAAACCATCAAATTTTAGCTAGAAACTGTATTTTTGTCGATTTTTATTGAATTTGAACTATATTTCAACGTTTTTTGATGGTTCTGAGCCACCAAACACACTTAAAGCATGCAGAATCGACTCAGAATAGGAAAAGGAGACGTTTAGGTCAATTTTATGCATTCTGGCGTTCGTAGATACAAGTAAACTGTTAAAATTCTTCAGAAACGTCACGTTTGAAGTGTTTTCTTGTACTTTTAAGCCACTCAGATACCCTACGGGCTCGGAAAGTGCAACGAAACCATCAAATTTTAGCTAGAAACTGTATTTTTGTCGATTTTTATTGAATTTGAACTATATTTCAACGTTTTTTGATGGTTCTGAGCCACCAAACACACTTAAAGCATGCAGAATCGACTCAGAATAGGAAAAGGAGACGTTTAGGTCAATTTTATGCATTCTGGCGTTCGTAGATACAAGAAAACTGTTAAAATTCTTCAGAAACGTCACTTTTGAAGTGTTTTCTTGTACTTTTAAGCCACTCAGATACCCTACGGGCTCGGAAAGTGCAACGAAACCATCAAATTTTAGCTAGAAACTGTATTTTTGTCGATTTTTGTTGAATTTGAACTATATTTCAACGTTTTTTGATGGTTCTGAGCCACCAAACACACTTAAAGCATGCAGAATCGACTCAGAATAGGAAAAGGAGACGTTTAGGTCAATTTTATGCATTCTGGCGTTCGTAGATACAAGAAAACTGTTAAAATTCTTCAGAAACGTCACTTTTGAAGTGTTTTCATGTACTTTTAAGCCACTCAGATACCCTATGGGCTCGGAAAGTGCAACGAAACCATCAAATTTTAGCTAGAAACTGTATTTTTGTCGATTTTTATTGAATTTGAACTATATTTCAACGTTTTTTGATGGTTCTGAGCCACCAAACACACTTAAAGCATGCAGAATCGACTCAGAATAGGAAAAGGAGATGTTTAGGTCAATTTTATGCATTCTGGCGTTCGTAGATACAAGAAAACTGTTAAAATTCTTCAGAAACGTCACTTTTGAAGTGTTTTCTTGTACTTTTAAGCCACTCAGATACCCTACGGGCTCGGAAAGTGCAACGAAACCATCAAATTTTAGCTAGAAACTGTATTTTTGTCGATTTTTATTGAATTTGAACTATATTTCAACGTTTTTTGATGGTTCTGAGCCACCAAACACACTTAAAGCATGCAGAATCGACTCAGAATAGGAAAAGGAGACGTTTAGGACAATTTTATGCATTCTGGCGTTCGTAGATACAAGAAAACTGTTAAAATTCTTCAGAAACGTCACTTTTGAAGTGTTTTCTTGTACTTTTAAGCCACTCAGATACCCTACGGGCTCGGAAAGTGCAACGAAACCATCAAATTTTAGCTAGAAACTGTATTTTTGTCGATTTTTATTGAATTTGAACTATATTTCAACGTTTTTTGATGGTTCTGAGCCACCAAACACACTTAAAGCATGCAGAATCGACTCAGAATAGGAAAAGGAGACGTTTAGGTCAATTTTATGCATTCTGGCGTTCGTAGATACAAGAAAACTGTTAAAATTCTTCAGAAACGTCACTTTTGAAGTGTTTTCTTGTACTTTTAAGCCACTCAGATACCCTACGGGCTCGGAAAGTGCAACGAAACCATCAAATTTTAGCTAGAAACTGTATTTTTGTCGATTTTGATTGAATTTGAACTATATTTCAACGTTTTTTGATGGTTCTGAGCCACCAAACACACTTAAAGCATGCAGAATCGACTCAGAATAGGAAAAGGAGACGTTTAGGTCGATTTTATGCATTCTGGCGTTCGTAGATACAAGAAAACTGTTAAAATTCTTCAGAAACGTCACTTTTGAAGTGTTTTCTTGTACTTTTAAGCCACTCAGATACCCTACGGGCTCGGAAAGTGCAACGAAACCATCAAATTTTAGCTAGAAACTGTATTTTTGTCGATTTTTATTGAATTTGAACTATATTTCAACGTTTTTTGATGGTTCTGAGCCACCAAACACACTTAAAGCATGCAGAATCGACTCAGAATAGGAAAAGGAGACGTTTAGGTCAATTTTATGCATTCTGGCGTTCGTAGATACAAGAAAACTGTTAAAATTCTTCAGAAACGTCACTTTTGAAGTGTTTTCTTGTACTTTTAAGCCACTCAGATACCCTACGGGCTCGGGAAGTGCAACGAAACCATCAAATTTTAGCTAGAAACTGTATTTTTGTCGATTTTTATTGAATTTGAACTATATTTCAACGTTTTTTGATGGTTCTGAGCCACCAAACACACTTAAAGCATGCAGAATCGACTCAGAATAGGAAAAGGAGACGTTTAGGTCAATTTTATGCATTCTGGCGTTCGTAGATACAAGAAAACTGTTAAAATTCTTCAGAAACGTCACTTTTGAAGTGTTTTCTTGTACTTTTAAGCCACTCAGATACCCAACGGGCTCGGAAAGTGCAACGAAACCATCAAATTTTAGCTAGAAACTGTATTTTTGTCGATTTTTATTGAATTTGAACTATATTTCAACGCTTTTTGATGGTTCTGAGCCACCAAACACACTTAAAGCATGCAGAATCGACTCAGAATAGGAAAAGGAGACGTTTAGGTCAATTTTATGCATTCTGGCGTTCGTAGATACAAGAAAACTGTTAAAATTCTTCAGAAACGTCACTTTTGAAGTGTTTTCTTGTACTTTTAAGCCACTCAGATACCCT
The DNA here is from genome assembly GCF_036711695.1 of Zophobas morio. Lineage (NCBI taxonomy): Eukaryota > Metazoa > Arthropoda > Insecta > Coleoptera > Tenebrionidae > Zophobas > Zophobas morio. The sequence continues at coordinate 32,482 of NW_026972722.1, read as the reverse complement.
ACGGGCTCGGAAAGTGCAACGAAACCATCAAATTTTAGCTAGAAACTGTATTTTTGTCGATTTTTATTGAATTTGAACTATATTTCAACGTTTTTTGATGGTTCTGAGCCACCAAACACACTTAAAGCATGCAGAATCGACTCAGAATAGGAAAAGGAGACGTTTAGGTCAATTTTATGCATTCTGGCGTTCGTAGATACAAGAAAACTGTTAAAATTCTTCAGAAACGTCACTTTTGAAGTGTTTTCTTGTACTTTTAAGCCACTCAGATACCCTACGGGCTCGGAAAGTGCAACGAAACCATCAAATTTTAGCTAGAAACTGTATTTTTGTTGATTTTTATTGAATTTGAACTATATTTCAACGTTTTTTGATGGTTCTGAGCCACCAAACACACTTAAAGCATGCAGAATCGACTCAGAATAGGAAAAGGAGACGTTTAGGTCAATTTTATGCATTCTGGCGTTCGTAGATACAAGAAAACTGTTAAAATTCTTCAGAAACGTCACTTTTGAAGTGTTTTCTTGTCCTTTTAAGCCACTCAGATACCCTACGGGCTCGGAAAGTGCAACGAAACCATCAAATTTTAGCTAGAAACTGTATTTTTGTCGATTTTTATTGAATTTGAACTATATTTCAACGTTTTTTGATGGTTCTGAGCCACCAAACACACTTAAAGCATGCAGAATCGACTCAGAATAGGAAAAGGAGACGTTTAGGTCAATTTTATGCATTCTGGCGTTCGTAGATACAAGAAAACTGTTAAAATTCTTCAGAAACGTCACTTTTGAAGTGTTTTCTTGTACTTTTAAGCCACTCAGATACCCTACGGGCTCGGAAAGTGCAACGAAACCATCAAATTTTAGCTAGAAACTGTATTTTTGTCGATTTTTATTGAATTTGAACAATATTTCAACGTTTTTTGATGGTTCTGAGCCACCAAACACACTTAAAGCATGCAGAATCGACTCAGAATAGGAAAAGGAGACGTTTAGGTCAATTTTATGCATTCTGGCGTTCGTAGATACAAGAAAACTGTTAAAATTCTTCAGAAACGTCACTTTTGAAGTGTTTTCTTGTACTTTTAAGCCACTCAGATACCCTACGGGCTCGGAAAGTGCAACGAAACCATCAAATTTTAGCTAGAAACTGTATTTTTGTCGATTTTTATTGAATTTTAACTATATTTCAACGTTTTTTGATGGTTCTGAGCCACCAAACACACTTAAAGCATGCAGAATCGACTCAGAATAGGAAAAGGAGACGTTTAGGTCAATTTTATGCATTCTGGCGTTCGTAGATACAAGAAAACTGTTAAAATTCTTCAGAAACGTCACTTTTGAAGTGTTTTCTTGTACTTTTAAGCCACTCAGATACCCTACGGGCTCGGAAAGTGCAACGAAACCATCAAATTTTAGCTAGAAACTGTATTTTTGTCGATTTTTATTGAATTTGAACTATATTTCAACGTTTTTTGATGGTTCTGAGCCACCAAACACACTTAAAGCATGCAGAATCGACTCAGAATAGGAAAAGGAGACGTTTAGGTCAATTTTATGCATTCTGGCGTTCGTAGATACAAGAAAACTGTTAAAATTCTTCAGAAACGTCACTTTTGAAGTGTTTTCTTGTACTTTTAAGCCACTCAGATACCCTACGGGCTCGGAAAGTGCAACGAAACCATCAAATTTTAGCTAGAAACTGTATTTTTGTCGATTTTTATTGAATTTGAACTATATTTCAACGTTTTTTGATGGTTCTGAGCCACCAAACACACTTAAAGCATGCAGAATCGACTCAGAATAGGAAAAGGACACGTTTAGGTCAATTTTATGCATTCTGGCGTTCGTAGATACAAGAAAACTGTTAAAATTCTTCAGAAACGTCACTTTTGAAGTGTTTTCTTGTACTTTTAAGCCACTCAGATACCCTACGGGCTCGGAAAGTGCAACGAAACCATCAAATTTTAGCTAGAAACTGTATTTTTGTCGATTTTTATTGAATTTGAACTATATTTCAACGCTTTTTGATGGTTCTGAGCCACCAAACACACTTAAAGCATGCAGAATCGACTCAGAATAGGAAAAGGAGACGTTTAGGTCAATTTTATGCATTCTGGCGTTCGTAGATACAAGAAAACTGTTAAAATTCTTCAGAAACGTCACTTTTGAAGTGTTTTCTTGTACTTTTAAGCCACTCAGATACCCTACGGGCTCGGAAAGTGCAACGAAACCATCAAATTTTAGCTAGAAACTGTATTTTTGTCGATTTTTATTGAATTTGAACTATATTTCAACGCTTTTTGATGGTTCTGAGCCACCAAACACACTTAAAGCATGCAGAATCGACTCAGAATAGGAAAAGGAGACGTTTAGGTCAATTTTATGCATTCTGGCGTTCGTAGATACAAGAAAACTGTTAAAATTCTTCAGAAACGTCACTTTTGAAGTGTTTTCTTGTACTTTTAAGCCACTCAGATACCCAACGGGCTCGGAAAGTGCAACGAAACCATCAAATTTTAGCTAGAAACTGTATTTTTGTCGATTTTTATTGAATTTGAACTATATTTCAACGTTTTTTGATGGTTCTGAGCCACCAAACACACTTAAAGCATGCAGAATCGACTCAGAATAGGAAAAGGAGACGTTTAGGTCAATATTATGCATTCTGGCGTTCGTAGATACAAGAAAACTGTTAAAATTCTTCAGAAACGTCACTTTTGAAGTGTTTTCTTGTACTTTTAAGCCACTCAGATACCCTACGGGCTCGGAAAGTGCAACGAAACCATCAAATTTTAGCTAGAAACTGTATTTTTGTCGATTTTTATTGAATTTGAACTATATTTCAACGTTTTTTGATGGTTCTGAGCCACCAAACACACTTAAAGCATGCAGAATCGACTCAGAATAGGAAAAGGAGACGTTTAGGTCAATTTTATGCATTCTGGCGTTCGTAGATACAAGAAAACTGTTAAAATTCTTCAGAAACGTCACTTTTGAAGTGTTTTCTTGTACTTTTAAGCCACTCAGATACCCTACGGGCTCGGAAAGTGCAACGAAACCATCAAATTTTAGCTAGAAACTGTATTTTTGTCGATTTTTATTGAATTTGAACTTTATTTCAACGTTTTTTGATGGTTCTGAGCCACCAAACACACTTAAAGCATGCAGAATCGACTCAGAATAGGAAAAGGAGACGTTTAGGTCAATTTTATGCATTCTGGCGTTCGTAGATACAAGAAAACTGTTAAAATTCTTCAGAAACGTCACTTTTGAAGTGTTTTCTTGTACTTTTAAGCCACTCAGATACCCTACGGGCTCGGAAAGTGCAACGAAACCATCAAATTTTAGCTAGAAACTGTATTTTTGTCGATTTTTATTGAATTTGAACTATATTTCAACGTTTTTTGATGGTTCTGAGCCACCAAACACACTTAAAGCATGCAGAATCGACTCAGAATAGGAAAAGGAGACGTTTAGGTCAATTTTATGCATTCTGGCGTTCGTAGATACAAGAAAACTGTTAAAATTCTTCAGAAACGTCACTTTTGAAGTGTTTTCTTGTACTTTTAAGCCACTCAGATACCCTACGGGCTCGGAAAGTGCAACGAAACCATCAAATTTTAGCTAGAAACTGTATTTTTGTCGATTTTTATTGAATTTGAACTATATTTCAACGTTTTTTGATGGTTCTGAGCCACCAAACACACTTAAAGCATGCAGAATCGACTCAGAATAGGAAAAGGAGACGTTTAGGTCAATTTTATGCATTCTGGCGTTCGTAGATACAAGAAAACTGTTAAAATTCTTGAGAAACGTCACTTTTGAAGTGTTTTCTTGTACTTTTAAGCCACTCAGATACCCTACGGGCTCGGAAAGTGCAACGAAACCATCAAATTTTAGCTAGAAACTGTATTTTTGTCGGTTTTTATTGAATTTGAACTACATTTCAACGTTTTTTGATGGTTCTGAGCCACCAAACACACTTAAAGCATGCAGAATCGACTCAGAATAGGAAAAGGAGACGTTTAGGTCAATTTTATGCATTCTGGCGTTCGTAGATACAAGAAAACTGTTAAAATTCTTCAGAAACGTCACTTTTGAAGTGTTTTCTTGTACTTTTAAGCCACTCAGATACCCTACGGGCTCGGAAAGTGCAACGAAACCATCAAATTTTAGCTAGAAACTGTATTTTTGTCGATTTTTATTGAATTTGAACTATATTTCAAAGTTTTTTGATGGTTCTGAGCCACCAAACACACTTAAAGCATGCAGAATCGACTCAGAATAGGAAAAGGAGACGTTTAGGTCAATTTTATGCATTCTGGCGTTCGTAGATACAAGAAAACTGTTAAAATTCTTCAGAAACGTCACTTTTGAAGTGTTTTCTTGTACTTTTAAGCCACTCAGATACCCTACGGGCTCGGAAAGTGCAACGAAACCATCAAATTTTAGCTAGAAACTGTATTTTTGTCGATTTTTATTGAATTTGAACTATATTTCAACGTTTTTTGATGGTTCTGAGCCACCAAACACACTTAAAGCATGCAGAATCGACTCAGAATAGGAAAAGGAGAAGTTTAGGTCAATTTTATGCATTCTGGCGTTCGTAGATACAAGAAAACTGTTAAAATTCTTCAGAAACGTCACTTTTGAAGTGTTTTCTTGTACTTTTAAGCCACTCAGATACCCTACGGGCTCGGAAAGTGCAACGAAACCATCAAATTTTAGCTAGAAACTGTATTTTTGTCGATTTTTATTGAATTTGAACTATATTTCAACGTTTTTTGATGGTTCTGAGCCACCAAACACACTTAAAGCATGCAGAATCGACTCAGAATAGGAAAAGGAGACGTTTAGGTCAATTTTATGCATTCTGGCGTTCGTAGATACAAGAAAACTGTTAAAATTCTTCAGAAACGTCACTTTTGAAGTGTTTTCTTGTACTTTTAAGCCACTCAGATACCCTACGGGCTCGGAAAGTGCAACGAAACCATCAAATTTTAGCTAGAAACTGTATTTTTGTCGATTTTTATTGAATTTGAACTATATTTCAACGTTTTTTGATGGTTCTGAGCCACCAAACACACTTAAAGCATGCAGAATCGACTCAGAATAGGAAAAGGAGACGTTTAGGTCAATTTTATGCATTCTGGCGTTCGTGGATACAAGAAAACTGTTAAAATTCTTCAGAAACGTCACTTTTGAAGTGTTTTCTTGTACTTTTAAGCCACTCAGATACCCTACGGGCTCGGAAAGTGCAACGAAACCATCAAATTTTAGCTAGAAACTGTATTTTTGTCGATTTTTATTGAATTTGAACTATATTTCAACGTTTTTTGATGGTTCTGAGCCACCAAACACACTTAAAGCATGCAGAATCGACTCAGAATAGGAAAAGGAGACCTTTAGGTCAATTTTATGCATTCTGGCGTTCGTAGATACAAGAAAACTGTTAAAATTCTTCAGAAACGTCACTTTTGAAGTGTTTTCTTGTACTTTTAAGCCACTCAGATACCCTACGGGCTCGGAAAGTGCAACGAAACCATCAAATTTTAGCTAGAAACTGTATTTTTGTCGATTTTTATTGAATTTGAACTTTATTTCAACGTTTTTTGATGGTTCTGAGCCACCAAACACACTTAAAGCATGCAGAATCGACTCAGAATAGGAAAAGGAGACGTTTAGGTCAATTTTATGCATTCTGGCGTTCGTAGATACAAGAAAACTGTTAAAATTCTTCAGAAACGTCACTTTTGAAGTGTTTTCTTGTACTTTTAAGCCACTCAGATACCCTACGGGCTCGGAAAGTGCAACGAAACCATCAAATTTTAGCTAGAAACTGTATTTTTGTCGATTTTTATTGAATTTGAACTATATTTCAACGTTTTTTGATGGTTCTGAGCCACCAAACACACTTAAAGCATGCAGAATCGACTCAGAATAGGAAAAGGAGACGTTTAGGTCAATTTTATGCATTCTGGCGTTCGTAGATACAAGAAAACTGTTAAAATTCTTCAGAAACGTCACTTTTGAAGTGTTTTCTTGTACTTTTAAGCCACTCAGATACCCGACGGGCTCGGAAAGTGCAACGAAACCATCAAATTTTAGCTAGAAACTGTATTTTTGTCGATTTTTATTGAATTTGAACTATATTTCAACGTTTTTTGATGGTTCTGAGCCACCAAACACACTTAAAGCATGCAGAATCGACTCAGAATAGGAAAAGGAGACGTTTAGGTCAATTTTATGCATTCTGGCGTTCGTAGATACAAGAAAGCTGTTAAAATTCTTCAGAAACGTCACTTTTGAAGTGTTTTCTTGTACTTTTAAGCCACTCAGATACCCTACGGGCTCGGAAAGTGCAACGAAACCATCAAATTTTAGCTAGAAACTGTATTTTTGTCGATTTTTATTGAATTTGAACTATATTTCAACGTTTTTTGATGGTTCTGAGCCACCAAACACACTTAAAGCATGCAGAATCGACTCAGAATAGGAAAAGGAGACGTTTAGGTCAATTTTATGCATTCTGGCGTTCGTAGATACAAGAAAACTGTTAAAATTCTTCAGAAACGTCACTTTTGAAGTGTTTTCTTGTACTTTTAAGCCACTCAGATACCCTACGGGCCCGGAAAGTGCAACGAAACCATCAAATTTTAGCTAGAAACTGTATTTTTGTCGATTTTTATTGAATTTGAACTATATTTCAACTTTTTTTGATGGTTCTGAGCCACCAAACACACTTAAAGCATGCAGAATCGACTCAGAATAGGAAAAGGAGACGTTTAGGTCAATTTTATGCATTCTGGCGTTCGTAGATACAAGAAAACTGTTAAAATTCTTCAGAAACGTCACTTTTGAAGTGTTTTCTTGTACTTTTAAGCCACTCAGATACCCGACGGGCTCGGAAAGTGCAACGAAACCATCAAATTTTAGCTAGAAACTGTATTTTTGTCGATTTTTATTGAATTTGAACTATATTTCAACGTTTTTTGATGGTTCTGAGCCACCAAACACACTTAAAGCATGCAGAATCGACTCAGAATAGGAAAAGGAGACGTTTAGGTCAATTTTATGCATTCTGGCGTTCGTAGATACAAGAAAACTGTTAAAATTCTTCAGAAACGTCACTTTTGAAGTTTTTTCTTGTACTTTTAAGCCACTCAGATACCCTACGGGCTCGGAAAGTGCAATGAAACCATCAAATTTTAGCTAGAAACTGTATTTTTGTCGATTTTTATTGAATTTGAACTATATTTCAACGTTTTTTGATGGTTCTGAGCCACCAAACACACTTAAAGCATGCAGAATCGACTCAGAATAGGAAAAGGAGACGTTTAGGTCAATTTTATGCATTCTGGCGTTCGTAGATACAAGAAAACTGTTAAAATTCTTCAGAAACGTCACTTTTGAAGTGTTTTCTTGTACTTTTAAGCCACTCAGATACCCTACGGGCTCGGAAAGTGCAACGAAACCATCAAATTTTAGCTAGAAACTGTATTTTTGTCGATTTTTATTGAATTTGAACTATATTTCAACGTTTTTTGATGGTTCTGAGCCACCAAACACACTTAAAGCATGCAGAATCGACTCAGAATAGGAAAAGGAGACGTTTAGGTCAATTTTATGCATTCTGGCGTTCGTAGATACAAGAAAACTGTTAAAATTCTTCAGAAACGTCACTTTTGAGGTGTTTTCTTGTACTTTTAAGCCACTCAGATACCCTACGGGCTCGGAAAGTGCAACGAAACCATCAAATTTTAGCTAGAAACTGTATTTTTGTCGATTTTTATTGAATTTGAACTATATTTCAACGTTTTTTGATGGTTCTGAGCCACCAAACACACTTAAAGCATGGAGAATCGACTCAGAATAGGAAAAGGAGACGTTTAGGTCAATTTTATGCATTCTGGCGTTCGTAGATACAAGAAAACTGTTAAAATTCTTCAGAAACGTCACTTTTGAAGTGTTTTCTTGTACTTTTAAGCCACTCAGATACCATACGGGCTCGGAAAGTGCAACGAAACCATCAAATTTTAGCTAGAAACTGTATTTTTGTCGATTTTTATTGAATTTGAACTATATTTCAACGTTTTTTGATGGTTCTGAGCCACCAAACACACTTAAAGCATGCAGAATCGACTCAGAATAGGAAAAGGAGACGTTTAGGTCAATCTTATGCATTCTGGCGTTCGTAGATACAAGAAAACTGTTAAAATTCTTCAGAAACGTCACTTTTGAAGTGTTTTCTTGTACTTTTAAGCCACTCAGATACCCTACGGGCTCGGAAAGTGCAACGAAACCATCAAATTTTAGCTAGAAACTGTATTTTTGTCGATTTTTATTGAATTTGAACTATATTTCAACGTTTTTTGATGGTTCTGAGCCACCAAACACACTTAAAGCATGCAGAATCGACTCAGAATAGGAAAAGAAGACGTTTAGGTCAATTTTATGCGTTCTGGCGTTCGTAGATACAAGAAAACTGTTAAAATTCTTCAGAAACGTCACTTTTGAAGTGTTTTCTTGTACTTTTAAGCCACTCAGATACCCTACGGGCTCGGAAAGTGCAACGAAACCATCAAATTTTAGCTAGAAACTGTATTTTTGTCGATTTTTATTGAATTTGAACTATATTTCAACGTTTTTTGATGGTTCTGAGCCACCAAACACACTTAAAGCATGCAGAATCGACTCAGAATAGGAAAAGGAGACGTTTAGGTCAATATTATGCATTCTGGCGTTCGTAGATACAAGAAAACTGTTAAAATTCTTCAGAAACGTCACTTTTGAAGTGTTTTCTTGTACTTTTAAGCCACTCAGATACCCTACGGGCTCGGAAAGTGCAACGAAACCATCAAATTTTAGCTAGAAACTGTATTTTTGTCGATTTTTATTGAATTTGAACTATATTTCAACGTTTTTTGATGGTTCTGAGCCACCAAACACACTTAAAGCATGCAGAATCGACTCAGAATAGGAAAAGGAGACGTTTAGGTCAATTTTATGCATTCTGGCGTTCGTAGATACAAGAAAACTGTTAAAATTCTTCAGAAACGTCACTTTTGAAGTGTTTTCTTGTACTTTTAAGCCACTCAGATACCCTACGGGCTCGGAAAGTGCAACGAAACCATCAAATTTTAGCTAGAAACTGTATTTTTGTCGATTTTTATTGAATTTGAACTTTATTTCAACGTTTTTTGATGGTTCTGAGCCACCAAACACACTTAAAGCATGCAGAATCGACTCAGAATAGGAAAAGGAGACGTTTAGGTCAATTTTATGCATTCTGGCGTTCGTAGATACAAGAAAACTGTTAAAATTCTTCAGAAACGTCACTTTTGAAGTGTTTTCTTGTACTTTTAAGCCACTCAGATACCCTACGGGCTCGGAAAGTGCAACGAAACCATCAAATTTTAGCTAGAAACTGTATTTTTGTCGATTTTTATTGAATTTGAACTATATTTCAACGTTTTTTGATGGTTCTGAGCCACCAAACACACTTAAAGCATGCAGAATCGACTCAGAATAGGAAAAGGAGACGTTTAGGTCAATTTTATGCATTCTGGCGTTCGTAGATACAAGAAAACTGTTAAAATTCTTCAGAAACGTCACTTTTGAAGTGTTTTCTTGTACTTTTAAGCCACTCAGATACCCAACGGGCTCGGAAAGTGCAACGAAACCATCAAATTTTAGCTAGAAACTGTATTTTTGTCGATTTTTATTGAATTTGAACTATATTTCAACGTTTTTTGATGGTTCTGAGCCACCAAACACACTTAAAGCATGCAGAATCGACTCAGAATAGGAAAAGGAGACGTTTAGGTCAATTTTATGCATTCTGGCGTTCGTAGATACAAGAAAGCTGTTAAAATTCTTCAGAAACGTCACTTTTGAAGTGTTTTCTTGTACTTTTAAGCCACTCAGATACCCTACGGGCTCGGAAAGTGCAACGAAACCATCAAATTTTAGCTAGAAACTGTATTTTTGTCGATTTTTATTGAATTTGAACTATATTTCAACGTTTTTTGATGGTTCTGAGCCACCAAACACACTTAAAGCATGCAGAATCGACTCAGAATAGGAAAAGGAGACGTTTGGGTCAATTTTATGCATTCTGGCGTTCGTAGATACAAGAAAACTGTTAAAATTCTTCAGAAACGTCACTTTTGAAGTGTTTTCTTGTACTTTTAAGCCACTCAGATACCGTACGGGCTCGGAAAGTGCAACGAAACCATCAAATTTTAGCTAGAAACTGTATTTTTGTCGATTTTTATTGAATTTGAACTATATTTCAACGTTTTTTGATGGTTCTGAGCCACCAAACACACTTAAAGCATGCAGAATCGACTCAGAATAGGAAAAGGAGACGTTTAGGTCAATTTTATGCATTCTGGCGTTCGTAGATACAAGAAAACTGTTAAAATTCATCAGAAACGTCACTTTTGAAGTGTTTTCTTGTACTTTTAAGCCACTCAGATACCCTACGGGCTCGGAAAGTGCAACGAAACCATCAAATTTTAGCTAGAAACTGTATTTTTGTCCATTTTTATTGAATTTGAACTATATTTCAACGTTTTTTGATGGTTCTGAGCCACCAAACACACTTAAAGCATGCAGAATCGACTCAGAATAGGAAAAGGAGACGTTTAGGTCAATTTTATGCATTCTGGCGTTCGTAGATACAAGAAAACTGTTAAAATTCTTCAGAAACGTCACTTTTGAAGTGTTTTCTTGTACTTTTAAGCCACTCAGATACCCTACGGGCTCGGAAAGTGCAACGAAACCATCAAATTTTAGCTAGAACCTGTATTTTTGTCGATTTTTATTGAATTTGAACTATATTTCAACGTTTTTTGATGGTTCTGAGCCACCAAACACACTTAAAGCATGCAGAATCGACTCAGAATAGGAAAAGGAGACGTTTAGGTCAATTTTATGCATTCTGGCGTTCGTGGATACAAGAAAACTGTTAAAATTCTTCAGAAACGTCACTTTTGAAGTGATTTCTTGTACTTTTAAGCCACTCAGATACCCTACGGGCTCGGAAAGTGCAACGAAACCATCAAATTTTAGCTAGAAACTGTATTTTTGTCGATTTTTATTGAATTTGAACTATATTTCAACGTTTTTTGATGGTTCTGAGCCACCAAACACACTTAAAGCATGCAGAATCGACTCAGAATAGGAAAAGGAGACGTTTAGGTCAATTTTATGCATTCTGGCGTTCGTAGATACAAGAAAACTGTTAAAATTCTTCAGAAACGTCACTTTTGAAGTGTTTTCTTGTACTTTTAAGCCACTCAGATACCCTACGGGCTCGGAAAGTGCAACGAAACCATCAAATTTTAGCTAGAAACTGTATTTTTGTCGATTTTTATTGAATTTGAACTTTATTTCAACGTTTTTTGATGGTTCTGAGCCACCAAACACACTTAAAGCATGCAGAATCGACTCAGAATAGGAAAAGGAGACGTTTAGGTCAATTTTATGCATTCTGGCGTTCGTAGATACAAGAAAACTGTTAAAATTCTTCAGAAACGTCACTTTTGAAGTGTTTTCTTGTACTTTTAAGCCACTCAGATACCCTACGGGCTCGGAAAGTGCAACGAAACCATCAAATTTTAGCTAGAAACTGTATTTTTGTCGATTTTTATTGAATTTGAACTATATTTCAACGTTTTTTGATGGTTCTGAGCCACCAAACACACTTAAAGCATGCAGAATCGACTCAGAATAGGAAAAGGAGACGTTTAGGTCAATTTTATGCATTCTGGCGTTCGTAGATACAAGAAAACTGTTAAAATTCTTCAGAAACGTCACTTTTGAAGTGTTTTCTTGTACTTTTAAGCCACTCAGATACCCGACGGGCTCGGAAAGTGCAACGAAACCATCAAATTTTAGCTAGAAACTGTATTTTTGTCGATTTTTATTGAATTTGAACTATATTTCAACGTTTTTTGATGGTTCTGAGCCACCAAACACACTTAAAGCATGCAGAATCGACTCAGAATAGGAAAAGGAGACGTTTAGGTCAATTTTATGCATTCTGGCGTTCGTAGATACAAGAAAGCTGTTAAAATTCTTCAGAAACGTCACTTTTGAAGTGTTTTCTTGTACTTTTAAGCCACTCAGATACCCTACGGGCTCGGAAAGTGCAACGAAACCATCAAATTTTAGCTAGAAACTGTATTTTTGTCGATTTTTATTGAATTTGAACTATATTTCAACGTTTTTTGATGGTTCTGAGCCACCAAACACACTTAAAGCATGCAGAATCGACTCAGAATAGGAAAAGGAGACGTTTAGGTCAATTTTATGCATTCTGGCGTTCGTAGATACAAGAAAACTGTTAAAATTCTTCAGAAACGTCACTTTTGAAGTATTTTCTTGTACTTTTAAGCCACTCAGATACCCTACGGGCCCGGAAAGTGCAAAGAAACCATCAAATTTTAGCTAGAAACTGTATTTTTGTCGATTTTTATTGAATTTGAACTATATTTCAACGTTTTTTGATGGTTCTGAGCCACCAAACACACTTAAAGCATGCAGAATCGACTCAGAATAGGAAAAGGAGACGTTTAGGTCAATTTTATGCATTCTGGCGTTCGTAGATACAAGAAAACTGTTAAAATTCTTCAGAAACGTCACTTTTGAAGTGTTTTCTTGTACTTTTAAGCCACTCAGATACCCTACGGGCTCGGAAAGTGCAACGAAACCATCAAATTTTAGCTAGAAACTGTATTTTTGTCGATTTTTATTGAATTTGAACTATATTTCAACGTTTTTTGATGGTTCTGAGCCACCAAACACACTTAAAGCATGCAGAATCGACTCAGAATAGGAAAAGGAGACGTTTAGGTCAATTTTATGCATTCTGGCGTTCGTAGATACAAGAAAACTGTTAAAATTCTTCAGAAACGTCACTTTTGAAGTGTTTTCTTGTACTTTTAAGACACACAGATACCCTACGGGCTCGGAAAGTGCAACGAAACCATCAAATTTTAGCTAGAAACTGTATTTTTGTCGATTTTTATTGAATTTGAACTATATTTCAACGTTTTTTGATGGTTCTGAGCCACCAAACACACTTAAAGCATGCAGAATCGACTCAGAATAGGAAAAGGAGACGTTTAGGTCAATTTTATGCATTCTGGCGTTCGTAGATACAAGAAAACTGTTAAAATTCTTCAGAAACGTCACTTTTGAAGTGTTTTCTTGTACTTTTAAGCCACTCAGATACCCTACGGGCTCGGAAAGTGCAACGAAACCATCAAATTTTAGCTAGAAACTGTATTTTTGTCGATTTTTATTGAATTTGAACTATATTTCAACGTTTTTTGATGGTTCTGAGCCACCAAACACACTTAAAGCATGCAGAATCGACTCAGAATAGGAAAAGGAGACGTTTAGGTCAATTTTATGCATTCTGGCGTTCGTAGATACAAGAAAACTGTTAAAATTCTTCAGAAACGTCACTTTTGAAGTGTTTTCTTGTACTTTTAAGCCACTCAGATAACCTACGGGCTCGGAAAGTGCAACGAAACCATCAAATTTTAGCTAGAAACTGTATTTTTGTCGATTTTTATTGAATTTGAACTATATTTCAACGTTTTTTGATGGTTCTGAGCCACCAAACACACTTAAAGCATGCAGAATCGACTCAGAATAGGAAAAGGAGACGTTTAGGTCAATTTTATGCATTCTGGCGTTCGTAGATACAAGAAAACTGTTAAAATTCTTCAGAAACGTCACTTTTGAAGTGTTTTCTTGTACTTTTAAGCCACTCAGATACCGTACGGGCTCGGAAAGTGCAACGAAACCATCAAATTTTAGCTAGAAACTGTATTTTTGTCGATTTTTATTGAATTTGAACTATATTTCAACGTTTTTTGATGGTTCTGAGCCACCAAACACACTTAAAGCATGCAGAATCGACTCAGAATAGGAAAAGGAGACGTTTAGGTCAATTTTATGCATTCTGGCGTTCGTAGATACGAGAAAACTGTTAAAATTCTTCAGAAACGTCACTTTTGAAGTGTTTTCTTGTACTTTTAAGCCACTCAGATACCCTACGGGCTCGGAAAGTGCAACGAAACCATCAAATTTTAGCTAGAAACTGTATTTTTGTCGATTTTTATTGAATTTGAACTATATTTCAACGTTTTTTGTTGGTTCTGAGCCACCAAACACACTTAAAGCATGCAGAATCGACTCAGAATAGGAAAAGGAGACGTTTAGGTCAATTTTATGCATTCTGGCGTTCGTAGATACAAGAAAGCTGTTAAAATTCTTCAGAAACGTCACTTTTGAAGTGTTTTCTTGTACTTTTAAACCACTCAGATACCCTACGGGCTCGGAAAGTGGAACGAAACCATAAAATTTTAGCTAGAAACTGTATTTTTGTCGATTTTTATTGAATTTGAACTATATTTCAACGTTTTTTGATGGTTCTGAGCCACCAAACACACTTAAAGCATGCAGAATCGACTCAGAATAGGAAAAGGAGACGTTTAGGTCAATTTTATGCATTCTGGCGTTCGTAGATACAAGAAAACTGTTAAAATTCTTCAGAAACGTCACTTTTGAAGTGTTTTCTTGTACTTTTAAGCCACTCAGATACCCTACGGGCTCGGAAAGTGCAACGAAACCATCAAATTTTAGCTAGAAACTGTATTTTTGTCGATTTTTATTGAATTTGAACTATATTTCAACGTTTTTTGATGGTTCTGAGCCACCAAACACACTTAAAGCATGCAGAATCGACTCAGAATAGGAAAAGGAGACGTTTAGGTCAATTTTATGCATTCTGGCGTTCGTAGATACAAGAAAACTGTTAAAATTCTTCAGAAACGTCACTTTTGAAGTGTTTTCTTGTACTTTTAAGCCACTCAGATACCCTACGGGCTCGGAAAGTGCAACGAAACCATCAAATTTTAGCTAGAAACTGTATTTTTGTCGATTTTTATTGAATTTGAACTATATTTCAACGTTTTTTGATGGTTCTGAGCCACCAAACACACTTAAAGCATGCAGAATCGACTCAGAATAGGAAAACGAGACGTTTAGGTCAATTTTATGCATTCTGGCGTTCGTAGATACAAGAAAACTGTTAAAATTCTTCAGAAACGTCACTTTTGAAGTGTTTTCTTGTACTTTTAAGCCACTCAGATACCCTACGGGCTCGGAAAGTGCAACGAAACCATCAAATTTTAGCTAGAAACAGTATTTTTGTCGATTTTTATTGAATTTGAACTATATTTCAACGTTTTTTGATGGTTCTGAGCCACCAAACACACTTAAAGCATGCAGAATCGACTCAGAATAGGAAAAGGAGACGTTTAGGTCAATTTTATGCATTCTGGCGTTCGTAGATACAAGAAAACTGTTAAAATTCTTCAGAAACGTCACTTTTGAAGTGTTTTCTTGTACTTTTAAGCCACTCAGATATCCTACGGGCTCGGAAAGTGCAACGAAACCATCAAATTTTAGCTAGAAACTGTATTTTTGTCGATTTTTATTGAATTTGAACTATATTTCAACGTTTTTTGATGGTTCTGAGCCACCAAACACACTTAAAGCATGCAGAATCGACTCAGAATAGGAAAAGGAGACGTTTAGGTCAATTTTATGCATTCTGGCGTTCGTAGATACGAGAAAACTGTTAAAATTCTTCAGAAACGTCACTTTTGAAGTGTTTTCTTGTACTTTTAAGCCACTCAGATACCCTACGGGCTCGGAAAGTGCAACGAAACCATCAAATTTTAGCTAGAAACTGTATTTTTGTCGATTTTTATTGAATTTGAACTATATTTCAACGTTTTTTGTTGGTTCTGAGCCACCAAACACACTTAAAGCATGCAGAATCGACTCAGAATAGGAAAAGGAGACGTTTAGGTCAATTTTATGCATTCTGGCGTTCGTAGATACAAGAAAGCTGTTAAAATTCTTCAGAAACGTCACTTTTGAAGTGTTTTCTTGTACTTTTAAGCCACTCAGATACCCTACGGGCTCGGAAAGTGGAACGAAACCATCAAATTTTAGCTAGAAACTGTATTTTTGTCGATTTTTATTGAATTTGAACTATATTTCAACGTTTTTTGATGGTTCTGAGCCACCAAACACACTTAAAGCATGCAGAATCGACTCAGAATAGGAAAAGGAGACGTTTAGGTCAATTTTATGCATTCTGGCGTTCGTAGATACAAGAAAACTGTTAAAATTCTTCAGAAACGTCACTTTTGAAGTGTTTTCTTGTACTTTTAAGCCACTCAGATACCCTACGGGCTCGGAAAGTGCAACGAAACCATCAAATTTTAGCTAGAAACTGTATTTTTGTCGATTTTTATTGAATTTGAACTATATTTCAATGTTTTTTGATGGTTCTGAGCCACCAAACACACTTAAAGCATGCAGAATCGACTCAGAATAGGAAAAGGAGACGTTTAGGTCAATTTTATGCATTCTGGCGTTCGTAGATACAAGAAAACTGTTAAAATTCTTCAGAAACGTCACTTTTGAAGTGTTTTCTTGTACTTTTAAGCCACTCAGATACCCTACGGGCTCGGAAAGTGCAACGAAACCATCAAATTTTAGCTAGAAACTGTATTTTTGTCGATTTTTATTGAATTTGAACTATATTTCAACGTTTTTTGATGGTTCTGAGCCACCAAACACACTTAAAGCATGCAGAATCGACTCAGAATAGGAAAAGGAGACGTTTAGGTCAATTTTATGCATTCTGGCGTTCGTAGATACAAGAAAACTGTTAAAATTCTTCAGAAACGTCACTTTTGAAGTGTTTTCTTGTACTTTTAAGCCACTCAGATACCCTACGGGCTCGGAAAGTGCAACGAAACCATCAAATTTTAGCTAGAAACAGTATTTTTGTCGATTTTTATTGAATTTGAACTATATTTCAACGTTTTTTGATGGTTCTGAGCCACCAAACACACTTAAAGCATGCAGAATCGACTCAGAATAGGAAAAGGAGACGTTTAGGTCAATTTTATGCATTCTGGCGTTCGTAGATACAAGAAAACTGTTAAAATTCTTCAGAAACGTCACTTTTGAAGTGTTTTCTTGTACTTTTAAGCCACTCAGATATCCTACGGGCTCGGAAAGTGCAACGAAACCATCAAATTTTAGCTAGAAACTGTATTTTTGTCGATTTTTATTGAATTTGAACTATATTTCAACGTTTTTTGATGGTTCTGAGCCACCAAACACACTTAAAGCATGCAGAATCGACTCAGAATAGGAAAAGGAGACGTTTAGGTCAATTTTATGCATTCTGGCGTTCGTAGATACAAGAAAATTGTTAAAATTCTTCAGAAACGTCACTTTTGAAGTGTTTTCTTGTACTTTTAAGCCACTCAGATACCCTACGGGCTCGGAAAGTGCAACGAAACCATCAAATTTTAGCTAGAAACTGTATTTTTGTCGATTTTTATTGAATTTGAACTATATTTCAACGTTTTTTGATGGTTCTGAGCCACCAAACACACTTAAAGCATGCAGAATCGACTCAGAATAGGAAAAGGAGACGTTTAGGTCAATTTTATGCATTCTGGCGTTCGTAGATACAAGAAAACTGTTAAAATTCTTCAGAAACGTCACTTTTGAAGTGTTTTCTTGTACTTTTAAGCCACTCAGATACCCTACGGGCTCGGAAAGTGCAACGAAACCATAAAATTTTAGCTAGAAACTGTATTTTTGTCGATTTTTATTGAATTTGAACTATATTTCAACGTTTTTTGATGGTTCTGAGCCACCAAACACACTTAAAGCATGCAGAATCGACTCAGAATAGGAAAAGGAGACGTTTAGGTCAATTTTATGCATTCTGGCGTTCGTAGATACAAGAAAACTGTTAAAATTCTTCAGAAACGTCACTTTTGAAGTGTTTTCTTGTACTTTTAAGCCACTCAGATACCCTACGGGCTCGGAAAGTGCAACGAAACCATCAAATTTTAGCTAGAAACTGTATTTTTGTCGATTTTTATTGAATTTGAACTATATTTCAACGTTTTTTGATGGTTCTGAGCCACCAAACACACTTAAAGCATGCAGAATCGACTCAGAATAGGAAAAGGAGACGTTTAGGTCAATTTTATGCATTCTGGCGTTCGTAGATACAAGAAAACTGTTAAAATTCTTCAGAAACGTCACTTTTGAAGTGTTTTCTTGTACTTTTAAGCCACTCAGATACCCTACGGGCTCGGAAAGTGCAACGAAACCATCAAATTTTAGCTAGAAACTGTATTTTTGTCGATTTTTATTGAATTTGAACTATATTTCAACGTTTTTTGATGGTTCTGAGCCACCAAACACACTTAAAGCATGCAGAATCGACTCAGAATAGGAAAAGGAGACGTTTAGGTCAATTTTATGCATTCTGG
This sequence comes from Zophobas morio, assembly GCF_036711695.1. Taxonomy (NCBI): domain Eukaryota; kingdom Metazoa; phylum Arthropoda; class Insecta; order Coleoptera; family Tenebrionidae; genus Zophobas; species Zophobas morio. The sequence goes on along the minus strand of NW_026972722.1, from coordinate 14,079 downwards.
CGTTCGTAGATACAAGAAAACTGTTAAAATTCTTCAGAAACGTCACTTTTGAAGTGTTTTCTTGTACTTTTAAGCCACTCAGATACCCTACGGGCTCGGAAAGTGCAACGAAACCATCAAATTTTAGCTAGAAACTGTATTTTTGTCGATTTTTATTGAATTTGAACAATATTTCAACGTTTTTTGATGGTTCTGAGCCACCAAACACACTTAAAGCATGCAGAATCGACTCAGAATAGGAAAAGGAGACGTTTAGGTCAATTTTATGCATTCTGGCGTTCGTAGATACAAGAAAACTGTTAAAATTCTTCAGAAACGTCACTTTTGAAGTGTTTTCTTGTACTTTTAAGCCACTCAGATACCCTACGGGCTCGGAAAGTGCAGCGAAACCATCAAATTTTAGCTAGAAACTGTATTTTTGTCGATTTTTATTGAATTTGAACTATATTTCAACGTTTTTTGATGGTTCTGAGCCACCAAACACACTTAAAGCATGCAGAATCGACTCAGAATAGGAAAAGGAGACGTTTAGGTCAATTTTATGCATTCTGGCGTTCGTAGATACAAGAAAACTGTTAAAATTCTTCAGAAACGTCACTTTTGAAGTGTTTTCTTGTACTTTTAAGCCACTCAGAAACCCTACGGGCTCGGAAAGTGCAACGAAACCATCAAATTTTAGTTAGAAACTGTATTTTTGTCGATTTTTATTGAATTTGAACTATATTTCAACGTTTTTTGATGGTTCTGAGCCACCAAACACACTTAAAGCATGCAGAATCGACTCAGAATAGGAAAAGGAGAGGTTTAGGTCAATTTTATGCATTCTGGCGTTCGTAGATACAAGAAAACTGTTAAAATTCTTCAGAAACGACACTTTTGAAGTGTTTTCTTGTACTTTTAAGCCACTCAGATACCCTACGGGCTCGGAAAGTGCAACGAAACCATCAAATTTTAGCTAGAAACTGTATTTTTGTCGATTTTTATTGAATTTGAACTATATTTCAACGTTTTTTGATGGTTCTGAGCCACCAAACACACTTAAAGCATGCAGAATCGACTCAGAATAGGAAAAGGAGACGTTTAGGTCAATTTTATGCATTCTGGCGTTCGTAGATACAAGAAAACTGTTAAAATTCTTCAGAAACGTCACTTTTGAAGTGTTTTCTTGTACTTTTAAGCCACTCAGATACCCTACGGGCTCGGAAAGTGCAACGAAACCATCAAATTTTAGCTAGAAACTGTATTTTTGTCGATTTTTATTGAATTTGAACTATATTTCAACGTTTTTTGATGGTTCTGAGCCACCAAACACACTTAAAGCATGCAGAATCGACTCAGAATAGGAAAAGGAGACGTTTAGGTCAATTTTATGCATTCTGGCGTTCGTAGATACGAGAAAACTGTTAAAATTCTTCAGAAACGTCACTTTTGAAGTGTTTTCTTGTACTTTTAAGCCACTCAGATACCCTACGGGCTCGGAAAGTGCAACGAAACCATCAAATTTTAGCTAGAAACTGTATTTTTGTCGATTTTTATTGAATTTGAACTATATTTCAACGTTTTTTGATGGTTCTGAGCCACCAAACACACTTAAAGCATGCAGAATCGACTCAGAATAGGAAAAGGAGACGTTTAGGTCAATTTTATGCATTCTGGCGTTCGTAGATACAAGAAAACTGTTAAAATTCTTCAGAAACGTCACTTTTGAAGTGTTTTCTTGTACTTTTAAGCCACTCAGATACCCTACGGGCTCGGAAAGTGCAACGAAACCATCAAATTTTAGCTAGAAACTGTAGTTTTGTCGATTTTTATTGAATTTGAACTATATTTCAATGTTTTTTGATGGTTCTGAGCCACCAAACACACTTAAAGCATGCAGAATCGACTCAGAATAGGAAAAGGAGACGTTTAGGTCAATTTTATGCATTCTGGCGTTCGTAGATACAAGAAAACTGTTAAAATTCTTCAGAAACGTCACTTTTGAAGTGTTTTCTTGTACTTTTAAGCCACTCAGATACCCTACGGGCTCGGAAAGTGCAACGAAACCATCAAATTTTAGCTAGAAACTGTATTTTTGTCGATTTTTATTGAATTTGAACTATATTTCAACGTTTTTTGATGGTTCTGAGCCACCAAACACACTTAAAGCATGCAGAATCGACTCAGAATAGGAAAAGGAGACGTTTAGGTCAATTTTATGCATTCTGGCGTTCGTAGATACAAGAAAACTGTTAAAATTCTTCAGAAACGTCACTTTTGAAGTGTTTTCTTGTACTTTTAAGCCACTCAGATACCCTACGGGCTCGGAAAGTGCAACGAAACCATCAAATTTTAGCTAGAAACTGTATTTTTGTCGATTTTTATTGAATTTGAACTATATTTCAACGTTTTTTGATGGTTCTGAGCCACCAAACACACTTAAAGCATGCAGAATCGACTCAGAATAGGAAAAGGAGACGTTTAGGTCAATTTTATGCATTCTGGCGTTCGTAGATACAAGAAAACTGTTAAAATTCTTCAGAAACGTCACTTTTGAAGTGTTTTCTTGTACTTTTAAGCCACTCAGATACCCTACGGGCTCGGAAAGTGCAACGAAACCATCAAATTTTAGCTAGAAACTGTATTTTTGTCGATTTTTATTGAATTTGAACTATATTTCAACGTTTTTTGATGGTTCTGAGCCACCAAACACACTTAAAGCATGCAGAATCGACTCAGAATAGGAAAAGGAGACGTTTAGGTCAATTTTATGCATTCTGGCGTTCGTAGATACAAGAAAACTGTTAAAATTCTTCAGAAACGTCACTTTTGAAGTGTTTTCTTGTACTTTTAAGCCACTCAGATACCCTACGGGCTCGGAAAGTGCAACGAAACCATCAAATTTTAGCTAGAAACTGTATTTTTGTCGATTTTTATTGAATTTGAACTATATTTCAACGTTTTTTGATGGTTCTGAGCCACCAAACACACTTAAAGCATGCAGAATCGACTCAGAATAGGAAAAGGAGACGTTTAGGTCAATTTTATGCATTCTGGCGTTCGTAGATACAAGAAAACTGTTAAAATTCTTCAGAAACGTCACTTTTGAAGTGTTTTCTTGTACTTTTAAGCCACTCAGATACCCTACGGGCTCGGAAAGTGCAACGAAACCATCAAATTTTAGCTAGAATCTGTATTTTTGTCGATTTTTATTGAATTTGAACTATATTTCAACGTTTTTTGATGGTTCTGAGCCACCAAACACACTTAAAGCATGCAGAATCGACTCAGAATAGGAAAAGGAGAAGTTTAGGTCAATTTTATGCATTCTGGCGTTCGTAGATACAAGAAAACTGTTAAAATTCTTCAGAAACGTCACTTTTGAAGTGTTTTCTTGTACTTTTAAGCCACTCAGATAACCTACGGGCTCGGAAAGTGCAACGAAACCATCAAATTTTAGCTAGAAACTGTATTTTTGTCGATTTTTATTGAATTTGAACTATATTTCAACGTTTTTTGATGGTTCTGAGCCACCAAACACACTTAAAGCATGCAGAATCGACTCAGAATAGGAAAAGGAGACGTTTAGGTCAATTTTATGCATTCTGTCGTTCGTAGATACAAGAAAACTGTTAAAATTCTTCAGAAACGTCACTTTTGAAGTGTTTTCTTGTACTTTTAAGCCACTCAGATACCCTACGGGCTCGGAAAGTGCAACGAAACCATCAAATTTTAGCTAGAAACTGTATTTTTGTCGATTTTTATTGAATTTGAACTATATTTCAACGTTTTTTGATGGTTCTGAGCCACCAAACACACTTAAAGCATGCAGAATCGACTCAGAATAGGAAAAGGAGACGTTTAGGTCAATTTTATGCATTCTGGCGTTCGTAGATACAAGAAAACTGTTAAAATTCTTCAGAAACGTCACTTTTGAAGTGTTTTCTTGTACTTTTAAGCCACTCAGATACCCTACGGGCTCGGAAAGTGCAACGAAACCATCAAATTTTAGCTAGAAACTGTATTTTTGTCGATTTTTATTGAATTTGAACTATATTTCAACGTTTTTTGATGGTTCTGAGCCACCAAACACACTTAAAGCATGCAGAATCGACTCAGAATAGGAAAAGGAGACGTTTAGGTCAATTTTATGCATTCTGGCGTTCGTAGATACAAGAAAACTGTTAAAATTCTTCAGGAACGTCACTTTTGAAGTGTTTTCTTGTACTTTTAAGCCACTCAGATACCCTACGGGCTCGGAAAGTGCAACGAAACCATCAAATTTTAGCTAGAAACTGTATTTTTGTCGATTTTTATTGAATTTGAACTATATTTCAACGTTTTTTGATGGTTCTGAGCCACCAAACACACTTAAAGCATGCAGAATCGACTCAGAATAGGAAAAGGAGACGTTTAGGTCAATTTTATGCATTCTGGCGTTCGTAGATACAAGAAAACTGTTAAAATTCTTCAGAAACGTCACTTTTGAAGTGTTTTCTTGTACTTTTAAGCCACTCAGATACCCTACGGTGTCGGAAAGTGCAACGAAACCATCAAATTTTAGCTAGAAACTGTATTTTTGTCGATTTTTATTGAATTTGAACTATATTTCAACGTTTTTTGATGGTTCTGAGCCACCAAACACACTTAAAGCATGCAGAATCGACTCAGAATGGGAAAAGGAGACGTTTAGGTCAATTTTATGCATTCTGGCGTTCGTAGATACAAGAAAACTGTTAAAATTCTTCAGAAACGTCACTTTTGAAGTGTTTTCTTGTACTTTTAAGCCACTCAGATACCCTACGGGCTCGGAAAGTGCAACGAAACCATCAAATTTTAGGTAGAAACTGTATTTTTGTCGATTTTTATTGAATTTGAACTATATTTCAACGTTTTTTGATGGTTCTGAGCCACCAAACACACTTAAAGCATGCAGAATCGACTCAGAATAGGAAAAGGAGACGTTTAGGTCAATTTTATGCATTCTGGCGTTCGTAGATACAAGAAAACTGTTAAAATTCTTCAGAAACGTCACTTTTGAAGTGTTTTCTTGTACTTTTAAGCCACTCAGATACCCTACGGGCTCGGAAAGTGCAACGAAACCATCAAATTTTAGCTAGAAACTGTATTTTTGTCGATTTTTATTGAATTTGAACTATATTTCAACGTTTTTTGATGGTTCTGAGCCACCAAACACACTTAAAGCATGCAGAATCGACTCAGAATAGGAAAAGGAGACGTTTAGGTCAATTTTATGCATTCTGGCGTTCGTAGATACAAGAAAACTGTTAAAATTCTTCAGAAACGTCACTTTTGAAGTGTTTTCTTGTACTTTTAAGCCACTCAGATACCCTACGGGCTCGGAAAGTGCAACGAAACCATCAAATTTTAGCTAGAAACTGTGTTTTTGTCGATTTTTATTGAATTTGAACTATATTTCAACGTTTTTTGATGGTTCTGAGCCACCAAACACACTTAAAGCATGCAGAATCGACTCAGAATAGGAAAAGGAGACGTTTAGGTCAATTTTATGCATTCTGGCGTTCGTAGATACAAGAAAACTGTTAAAATTCCTCAGGAACGTCACTTTTGAAGTGTTTTCTTGTACTTTTAAGCCACTCAGATACCCTACGGGCTCGGAAAGTGCAACGAAACCATCAAATTTCAGCTAGAAACTGTATTTTTGTCGATTTTTATTGAATTTGAACTATATTTCAACGTTTTTTGATGGTTCTGAGCCACCAAACACACTTAAAGCATGCAGAATCGACTCAGAATAGGAAAAGGAGACGATTAGGTCAATTTTATGCATTCTGGCGTTCGTAGATACAAGAAAACTGTTAAAATTCTTCAGAAACGTCACTTTTGAAGTGTTTTCTTGTACTTTTAAGCCACTCAGATACCCTACGGGCTCATAAAGTGCAACGAAACCATCAAATTTTAGCTAGAAACTGTATTTTTGTCGATTTTTATTGAATTTGAACTATATTTCAACGTTTTTTGATGGTTCTGAGCCACCAAACACACTTAAAGCATGCAGAATCGACTCAGAATAGGAAAAGGAGACGTTTAGGTCAATTTTATGCATTCTGGCGTTCGTAGATACAAGAAAACTGTTAAAATTCTTCAGAAACGTCACTTTTGAAGTGTTTTCTTGTACTTTTAAGCCACTCAGATACCCTACGGGCTCGGAAAGTGCAACGAAATCATCAAATTTTAGCTAGAAAGTGTATTTTTGTCGATTTTTATTGAATTTGAACTATATTTCAACGTTTTTTGATGGTTCTGAGCCACCAAACACACTTAAAGCATGCAGAATCGACTCAGAATAGGAAAAGGAGACGTTTAGGTCAATTTTATGCATTCTGGCGTTCGTAGATACAAGAAAACTGTTAAAATTCTTCAGAAACGTCACTTTTGAAGTGTTTTCTTGTACTTTTAAGCCACTCAGATACCCTACGGGCTCGGAAAGTGCAACGAAACCATCAAATTTTAGCTAGAAACTGTATTTTTGTCGATTTTTATTGAATTTGAACTATATTTCAACGTTTTTTGATGGTTCTGAGCCACCAAACACACTTAAAGCATGCAGAATCGACTCAGAATAGGAAAAGGAGACGTTTAGGTCAATTTTATGCATTCTGGCGTTCGTAGATACAAGAAAACTGTTAAAATTCTTCAGAAACGTCACTTTTGAAGTGTTTTCTTGTACTTTTAAGCCACTCAGATACCCTACGGGCTCGGAAAGTGCAACGAAACCATCAACTTTTAGCTAGAAACTGTATTTTTGTCGATTTTTATTGAATTTGAACTATATTTCAACGTTTTTTGATGGTTCTGAGCCACCAAACACACTTAAAGCATGCAGAATCGACTCAGAATAGGAAAAGGAGACGTTTAGGTCAATTTTATGCATTCTGGCGTTCGTAGATACAAGAAAACTGTTAAAATTCTTCAGAAACGTCACTTTTGAAGTGTTTTCTTGTACTTTTAAGCCACTCAGATACCCTACGGGCTCGGAAAGTGCAACGAAACCATCAAATTTTAGCTAGAAACTGTATTTTTGTCGATTTTTATTGAATTTGAACTATATTTCAACGTTTTTTGATGGTTCTGAGCCACTAAACACACTTAAAGCATGCAGAATCGACTCAGAATAGGAAAAGGAGACGTTTAGGTCAATTTTATGCATTCTGGCGTTCGTAGATACAAGAAAACTGTTAAAATTCTTCAGAAACGTCACTTTTGAAGTGTTTTCTTGTACTTTTAAGCCACTCAGATACCCTACGGGCTCGGAAAGTGCAACGAAACCATCAAATTTTAGCTAGAAACTGTATTTTTGTCGATTTTTATTGAATTTGAACTATATTTCAACGTTTTTTGATGGTTCTGAGCCACCAAACACACTTAAAGCATGCAGAATCGACTCAGAATAGGAAAAGGAGATGTTTAGGTCAATTTTATGCATTCTGGCGTTCGTAGATACAAGAAAACTGTTAAAATTCTTCAGAAACGTCACTTTTGAAGTGTTTTCTTGTACTTTTAAGCCACTCAGATACCCTACGGGCTCGGAAAGTGCAACGAAACCATCAAATTTTAGCTAGAAACTGTATTTTTGTCGATTTTTATTGAATTTGAACTATATTTCAACGTTTTTTGATGGTTCTGAGCCACCAAACACACTTAAAGCATGCAGAATCGACTCAGAATAGGAAAAGGAGACGTTTAGGTCAATTTTATGCATTCTGGCGTTCGTAGATACAAGAAAACTGTTAAAATTCTTCAGAAACGTCACTTTTGAAGTGTTTTCTTGTACTTTTAAGCCACTCAGATACCCTACGGGCTCGGAAAGTGCAACGAAACCATCAAATTTTAGCTAGAAACTGTATTTTTGTCGATTTTTATTGACTTTGAACTATATTTCAACGTTTTTTGATGGTTCTGAGCCACCAAACACACTTAAAGCATGCAGAATCGACTCAGAATAGGAAAAGGAGACGTTTAGGTCAATTTTATGCATTCTGGCGTTCGTAGATACAAGAAAACTGTTAAAATTCTTCAGAAACGTCACTTTTGAAGTGTTTTCTTGTACTTTTAAGCCACTCAGATACCCTACGGGCTCGGAAAGTGCAACGAAACCATCAAATTTTAGCTAGAAACTGTATTTTTGTCGATTTTTATTGAATTTGAACTATATTTCAACGTTTTTTGATGGTTCTGAGCCACCAAACACACTTAAAGCATGCAGAATCGACTCAGAATAGGAAAAGGAGACGTTTAGGTCAATTTTATGCATTCTGGCGTTCGTAGATACAAGAAAACTGTTAAAATTCTTCAGAAACGTCACTTTTGAAGTGTTTTCTTGTACTTTTAAGCCACTCAGATACCCTACGGGCTCGGAAAGTGCAACGAAACCATCAAATTTTAGCTAGAAACTGTATTTTTGTCGATTTTTATTGAATTTGAACTATATTTCAACGTTTTTTGATGGTTCTGAGCCACCAAACACACTTAAAGCATGCAGAATCGACTCAGAATAGGAAAAGGAGACGTTTAGGTCAATTTTATGCATTCTGGCGTTCGTAGATACAAGAAAACTGTTAAAATTCTTCAGAAACGTCACTTTTGAAGTGTTTTCTTGTACTTTTAAGCCACTCAGATACCCTACGGGCTCGGAAAGTGCAACGAAACCATCAAATTTTAGCTAAAAACTGTATTTTTGTCGATTTTTATTGAATTTGAACTATATTTCAACGTTTTTTGATGGTTCTGAGCCACCAAACACACTTAAAGCATGCAGAATCGACTCAGAATAGGAAAAGGAGACGTTTAGGTCAATTTTATGCATTCTGGCGTTCGTAGATACAAGAAAACTGTTAAAATTCTTCAGAAACGTCACTTTTGAAGTGTTTTCTTGTACTTTTAAGCCACTCAGATACCCAACGGGCTCGGAAAGTGCAACGAAACCATCAAATTTTAGCTAGAAACTGTATTTTTGTCGATTTTTATTGAATTTGAACTATATTTCAACGTTTTTTGATGGTTCTGAGCCACCAAACACACTTAAAGCATGCAGAATCGACTCAGAATAGGAAAAGGAGATGTTTAGGTCAATTTTATGCATTCTGGCGTTCGTAGATACAAGAAAACTGTTAAAATTCTTCAGAAACGTCACTTTTGAAGTGTTTTCTTGTACTTTTAAGCCACTCAGATACCCTACGGGCTCGGAAAGTGCAACGAAACCATCAAATTTTAGCTAGAAACTGTATTTTTGTCGATTTTTATTGAATTTGAACTATATTTCAACGTTTTTTGATGGTTCTGAGCCACCAAACACACTTAAAGCATGCAGAATCGACTCAGAATAGGAAAAGGAGACGTTTAGGTCAATTTTATGCATTCTGGCGTTCGTAGATACAAGAAAACTGTTAAAATTCTTCAGAAACGTCACTTTTGAAGTGTTTTCTTGTACTTTTAAGCCACTCAGATACCCAACGGGCTCGGAAAGTGCAACGAAACCATCAAATTTTAGCTAGAAACTGTATTTTTGTCGATTTTTATTGAATTTGAACTATATTTCAACGTTTTTTGATGGTTCTGAGCCACCAAACACACTTAAAGCATGCAGAATCGACTCAGAATAGGAAAAGGAGACGTTTAGGTCAATTTTATGCATTCTGGCGTTCGTAGTTACAAGAAAACTGTTAAAATTCTTCAGAAACGTCACTTTTGAAGTGTTTTCTTGTACTTTTAAGCCACTCAGATACCCTACGGGCTCGGAAAGTGCAACGAAACCATCAAATTTTAGCTAGAAACTGAATTTTTGTCGATTTTTATTGAATTTGAACTATATTTCAACGTTTTTTGATGGTTCTGAGCCACCAAACACACTTAAAGCATGCAGAATCGACTCAGAATAGGAAAAGGAGACGTTTAGGTCAATTTTATGCATTCTGGCGTTCGTAGATACAAGAAAACTGTTAAAATTCTTCAGAAACGTCACTTTTGAAGTGTTTTCTTGTACTTTTAAGCCACTCAGATACCCTACGGGCTCGGAAAGTGCAACGAAACCATCAAATTTTAGCTAGAAACTGTATTTTTGTCGATTTTTATTGAATTTGAACTATATTTCAACGTTTTTTGATGGTTCTGAGCCACCAAACACACTTAAAGCATGCAGAATCGACTCAGAATAGGAAAAGGAGACGTTTAGGTCAATTTTATGCATTCTGGCGTTCGTAGATACGAGAAAACTGTTAAAATTCTTCAGAAACGTCACTTTTGAAGTGTTTTCTTGTACTTTTAAGCCACTCAGATACCCTACGGGCTCGGAAAGTGCAACGAAACCATCAAATTTTAGCTAGAAACTGTATTTTTGTCGATTTTTATTGAATTTGAACTATATTTCAACGTTTTTTGATGGTTCTGAGCCACCAAACACACTTAAAGCATGCAGAATCGACTCAGAATAGGAAAAGGAGACGTTTAGGTCAATTTTATGCATTCTGGCGTTCGTAGATACAAGAAAACTGTTAAAATTCTTCAGAAACGTCACTTTTGAAGTGTTTTCTTGTACTTTTAAGCCACTCAGATACCCTACGGGCTCGGAAAGTGCAACGAAACCATCAAATTTTAGCTAGAAACTGTATTTTTGTCGATTTTTATTGAACTTGAACTATATTTCAACGTTTTTTGATGGTTCTGAGCCACCAAACACACTTAAAGCATGCAGAATCGACTCAGAATAGGAAAAGGAGACGTTTAGGTCAATTTTATGCATTCTGGCGTTCGTAGATACAAGAAAACTGTCAAAATTCTTCAGAAACGTCATTTTGAAGTGTTTTCTTGTACTTTTAAGCCGCTCAGGTACCCTACGGGCTCGGAAAGTGCAACGAAACCATCAAATTTTGGTTAGAAACTGTATTTTTGTCGATTTTTATTGAATTTGAACAATATTTCAACGTTTTTTGATGGTTCTGAGCCACCAAACACACTTAAAGCATGCAGAATCGACTCAGAATAGGAAAAGGAGACGTTTAGGTCAATTTTATGCATTCTGGCGTTCGTAGATACAAGAAAACTGTTAAAATTCTTCAGAAACGTCACTTTTGAAGTGTTTTCTTGTACTTTTAAGCCACTCAGATACCCTACGGGCTCGGAAAGTGCAACGAAACCATCAAATTTTAGCTAGAAACTGTATTTTTGTCGATTTTTATTGAATTTGAACTATATTTCAACGTTTTTTGATGGTTCTGAGCCACCAAACACACTTAAAGCATGCAGAATCGACTCAGAATAGGAAAAGAAGACGTTTAGGTCAATTTTATGCATTCTGGCGTTCGTAGATACAAGAAAACTGTTAAAATTCTTCAGAAACGTCACTTTTGAAGTGTTTTCTTGTACTTTTAAGCCACTCAGATACCCTACGGTCTCGGAAAGTGCAACGAAACCATCAAATTTTAGCTAGAAACTGTATTTTTGTCGATTTTTATTGAATTTGAACTATATTTCAACGTTTTTTGATGGTTCTGAGCCACCAAACACACTTAAAGCATGCAGAATCGACTCAGAATAGGAAAAGGAGACGTTTAGGTCAACTTAATGCATTCTGGCGTTCGTTGATACAAGAAAATTGTTAAAATTCTTTAGAAACGTCACTTTTGAAGTGTTTTCTTGTACTTTTAAGCCACTCTGATACCCTACGGGCTCGGAAAGTGCAACGAAACCATCAAATTTTAGCTAGAAACTGTATTTTTGTCGATTTTTATTGAATTTGAACTATATTTCAACGATTTTTGATGGTTCTGAGCCACCAAACACACTTAAAGCATGCTGGATCGACTCAGAATAGGAAAAGGAGACGTTTAGGTCAATTTTATGCATTCTGGCGTTCGTAGATACAAGAAAACTGTTAAAATTCTTCAGAAACGTCACTTTTGAAGTGTTTTCTTGTACTTTTAAGCCACTCAGATACCCTACGGGCTCGGAAAGTGCAACGAAACCATCAAATTTTAGCTAGAAACTGTATTTTTGTCGATTTTTATTGAATTTGAACTATATTTCAACGTTTTTTGATGGTTCTGAGCCACCAAACACACTTAAAGCATGCAGAATCGACTCAGAATAGGAAAAGGAGACGTTTAGGTCAATTTTATGCATTCTGGCGTTCGTAGATACAAGAAAACTGTTAAAATTCTTCAGAAACGTCACTTTTGAAGTGTTTTCTTGTACTTTTAAGCCACTCAGATACCCTACGGGCTCGGAAAGTGCAACGAAACCATCAAATTTTAGCTAGAAACTGTATTTTTGTCGATTTTTATTGAATTTGAACTATATTTCAACGTTTTTTGATGGTTCTGAGCCACCAAACACACTTAAAGCATGCAGAATCGACTCAGAATAGGAAAAGGAGACGTTTAGGTCAATTTTATGCATTCTGGCGTTCGTAGATACAAGAAAACTGTTAAAATTCTTCAGAAACGTCACTTTTGAAGTGTTTTCTTGTACTTTTAAGCCACTCAGATACCCTACGGGCTCGGAAAGTGCAACGAAACCATCAAATTGTAGCTAGAAACTGTATTTTTGTCGATTTTTATTGAATTTGAACTATATTTCAACGTTTTTTGATGGTTCTGAGCCACCAAACACACTTAAAGCATGCAGAATCGACTCAGAATAGGAAAAGGAGACGTTTAGGTCAACTTAATGCATTCTGGCGTTCGTTGATACAAGAAAATTGTTAAAATTCTTCAGAAACGTCACTTTTGAAGTGTTTTCTTGTACTTTTAAGCCACTCTGATACCCTACGGCTCGGAAAGTGCAACGAAACCATCAAATTTTAGCTAGAAACTGTATTTTTGTCGATTTTTATTGAATTTGAACTATATTTCAACGATTTTTGATGGTTCTGAGCCACCAAACACACTTAAAGCATGCTGGATCGACTCAGAATAGGAAAAGGAGACGTTTAGGTCAATTTTATGCATTCTGGCGTTCGTAGATACAAGAAAACTGTTAAAATTCTTCAGAAACGTCACTTTTGAAGTGTTTTCTTGTACTTTTAAGCCACTCAGATACCCTACGGGCTCGGAAAGTGCAACGAAACCATCAAATTTTAGCTAGAAACTGTATTTTTGTCGATTTTTATTGAATTTGAACTATATTTCAACGTTTTTTGATGGTTCTGAGCCACCAAACACACTTAAAGCATGCAGAATCGACTCAGAATAGGAAAAGGAGACGTTTAGGTCAATTTTATGCATTCTGGCGTTCGTAGATACAAGAAAACTGTTAAAATTCTTCAGAAACGTCACTTTTGAAGTGTTTTCTTGTACTTTTAAGCCACTCAGATACCCTACGGGCTCGGAAAGTGCAACGAAACCATCAAATTTTAGCTAGAAACTGTATTTTTGTCGATTTTTATTGAATTTGAACTATATTTCAACGTTTTTTGATGGTTCTGAGCCACCAAACACACTTAAAGCATGCAGAATCGACTCAGAATAGGAAAAGGAGACGTTTAGGTCAATTTTATGCATTCTGGCGTTCGTAGATACAAGAAAACTGTTAAAATTCTTCAGAAACGTCACTTTTGAAGTGTTTTCTTGTACTTTTAAGCCACTCAGATACCCTACGGGCTCGGAAAGTGCAACGAAACCATCAAATTTTAGCTAGAAACTGTATTTTTGTCGATTTTTATTGAATTTGAACTATATTTCAACGTTTTTTGATGGTTCTGAGCCACCAAACACACTTAAAGCATGCAGAATCGACTCAGAATAGGAAAAGGAGACGTTTAGGTCAATTTTATGCATTCTGGCGTTCGTAGATACAAGAAAACTGTTAAAATTCTTCAGAAACGTCACTTTTGAAGTGTTTTCTTGTACTTTTAAGCCACTCAGATACCCTACGGGCTCGGAAAGTGCAACGAAACCATCAAATTTTAGCTAGAAACTGTATTTTTGTCGATTTTTATTGAATTTGAACTATATTTCAACGTTTTTTGATGGTTCTGAGCCACCAAACACACTTAAAGCATGCAGAATCGACTCAGAATAGGAAAAGGAGACGTTTAGGTCAATTTTATGCATTCTGGCGTTC
>NW_026972721.1:0-56661 GCF_036711695.1 Zophobas morio | reverse complement strand
AATTTGAACTATATTTCAACGTTTTTTGATGGTTCTGAGCCACCAAACACACTTAAAGCATGCAGAATCGACTCAGAATAGGAAAAGGAGACGTTTAGGTCAATTTTATGCATTCTGGCGTTCGTAGATACAAGAAAACTGTTAAAATTCTTCAGAAACGTCACTTTTGAAGTGTTTTCTTGTACTTTTAAGCCAATCAGATACCCTACGGGCTCGGAAAGTGCAACGAAACCATCAAATTTTAGCTAGAAACTGTATTTTTGTCGATTTTTATAGAATTTGAACTATATTTCAACGTTTTTTGATGGTTCTGAGCCACCAAACACACTTAAAGCATGCAGAATCGACTCAGAATAGGAAAAGGAGACGTTTAGGTCAATTTTATGCATTCTGGCGTTCGTAGATACAAGAAAACTGTTAAAATTCTTCAGAAACGTCACTTTTGAAGTGTTTTCTTGTACTTTTAAGCCAATCAGATACCCTACGGGCTCGGAAAGTGCAACGAAACCATCAAATTTTAGCTAGAAACTGTATTTTTGTCGATTTTTATTGAATTTGAACTATATTTCAACGTTTTTTGATGGTTCTGAGCCACCAAACACACTTAAAGCATGCAGAATCGACTCAGAATAGGAAAAGGAGACGTTTAGGTCAATTTTATGCATTCTGGCGTTCGTAGATACAAGAAAACTGTTAAAATTCTTCAGAAACGTCACTTTTGAAGTGTTTTCTTGTACTTTTAAGCCAATCAGATACCCTACGGGCTCGGAAAGTGCAACGAAACCATCAAATTTTAGCTAGAAACTGTATTTTTGTCGATTTTTATTGAATTTGAACTATATTTCAACGTTTTTTGATGGTTCTGAGCCACCAAACACACTTAAAGCATGCAGAATCGACTCAGAATAGGAAAAGGAGACGTTTAGGTCAATTTTATGCATTCTGGCGTTCGTAGATACAAGAAAACTGTTAAAATTCTTCAGAAACGTCACTTTTGAAGTGTTTTCTTGTACTTTTAAGCCAATCAGATACCCTACGGGCTCGGAAAGTGCAACGAAACCATCAAATTTTAGCTAGAAACTGTATTTTTGTCGATTTTTATTGAATTTGAACTATATTTCAACGTTTTTTGATGGTTCTGAGCCACCAAACACACTTAAAGCATGCAGAATCGACTCAGAATAGGAAAAGGAGACGTTTAGGTCAATTTTATGCATTCTGGCGTTCGTAGATACAAGAAAACTGTTAAAATTCTTCAGAAACGTCACTTTTGAAGTGTTTTCTTGTACTTTTAAGCCAATCAGATACCCTACGGGCTCGGAAAGTGCAACGAAACCATCAAATTTTAGCTAGAAACTGTATTTTTGTCGATTTTTATTGAATTTGAACTATATTTCAACGTTTTTTGATGGTTCTGAGCCACCAAACACACTTAAAGCATGCAGAATCGACTCAGAATAGGAAAAGGAGACGTTTAGGTCAATTTTATGCATTCTGGCGTTCGTAGATACAAGAAAACTGTTAAAATTCTTCAGAAACGTCACTTTTGAAGTGTTTTCTTGTACTTTTAAGCCAATCAGATACCCTACGGGCTCGGAAAGTGCAACGAAACCATCAAATTTTAGCTAGAAACTGTATTTTTGTCGATTTTTATTGAATTTGAACTATATTTCAACGTTTTTTGATGGTTCTGAGCCACCAAACACACTTAAAGCATGCAGAATCGACTCAGAATAGGAAAAGGAGACGTTTAGGTCAATTTTATGCATTCTGGCGTTCGTAGATACAAGAAAACTGTTAAAATTCTTCAGAAACGTCACTTTTGAAGTGTTTTCTTGTACTTTTAAGCCAATCAGATACCCTACGGGCTCGGAAAGTGCAACGAAACCATCAAATTTTAGCTAGAAACTGTATTTTTGTCGATTTTTATTGAATTTGAACTATATTTCAACGTTTTTTGATGGTTCTGAGCCACCAAACACACTTAAAGCATGCAGAATCGACTCAGAATAGGAAAAGGAGACGTTTAGGTCAATTTTATGCATTCTGGCGTTCGTAGATACAAGAAAACTGTTAAAATTCTTCAGAAACGTCACTTTTGAAGTGTTTTCTTGTACTTTTAAGCCAATCAGATACCCTACGGGCTCGGAAAGTGCAACGAAACCATCAAATTTTAGCTAGAAACTGTATTTTTGTCGATTTTTATTGAATTTGAACTATATTTCAACGTTTTTTGATGGTTCTGAGCCACCAAACACACTTAAAGCATGCAGAATCGACTCAGAATAGGAAAAGGAGACGTTTAGGTCAATTTTATGCATTCTGGCGTTCGTAGATACAAGAAAACTGTTAAAATTCTTCAGAAACGTCACTTTTGAAGTGTTTTCTTGTACTTTTAAGCCAATCAGATACCCTACGGGCTCGGAAAGTGCAACGAAACCATCAAATTTTAGCTAGAAACTGTATTTTTGTCGATTTTTATTGAATTTGAACTATATTTCAACGTTTTTTGATGGTTCTGAGCCACCAAACACACTTAAAGCATGCAGAATCGACTCAGAATAGGAAAAGGAGACGTTTAGGTCAATTTTATGCATTCTGGCGTTCGTAGATACAAGAAAACTGTTAAAATTCTTCAGAAACGTCACTTTTGAAGTGTTTTCTTGTACTTTTAAGCCAATCAGATACCCTACGGGCTCGGAAAGTGCAACGAAACCATCAAATTTTAGCTAGAAACTGTATTTTTGTCGATTTTTATTGAATTTGAACTATATTTCAACGTTTTTTGATGGTTCTGAGCCACCAAACACACTTAAAGCATGCAGAATCGACTCAGAATAGGAAAAGGAGACGTTTAGGTCAATTTTATGCATTCTGGCGTTCGTAGATACAAGAAAACTGTTAAAATTCTTCAGAAACGTCACTTTTGAAGTGTTTTCTTGTACTTTTAAGCCAATCAGATACCCTACGGGCTCGGAAAGTGCAACGAAACCATCAAATTTTAGCTAGAAACTGTATTTTTGTCGATTTTTATTGAATTTGAACTATATTTCAACGTTTTTTGATGGTTCTGAGCCACCAAACACACTTAAAGCATGCAGAATCGACTCAGAATAGGAAAAGGAGACGTTTAGGTCAATTTTATGCATTCTGGCGTTCGTAGATACCAAGAAAACTGTTAAAATTCTTCAGAAACGTCACTTTTGAAGTGTTTTCTTGTACTTTTAAGCCAATCAGATACCCTACGGGCTCGGAAAGTGCAACGAAACCATCAAATTTTAGCTAGAAACTGTATTTTTGTCGATTTTTATTGAATTTGAACTATATTTCAACGTTTTTTGATGGTTCTGAGCCACCAAACACACTTAAAGCATGCAGAATCGACTCAGAATAGGAAAAGGAGACGTTTAGGTCAATTTTATGCATTCTGGCGTTCGTAGATACAAGAAAACTGTTAAAATTCTTCAGAAACGTCACTTTTGAAGTGTTTTCTTGTACTTTTAAGCCAATCAGATACCCTACGGGCTCGGAAAGTGCAACGAAACCATCAAATTTTAGCTAGAAACTGTATTTTTGTCGATTTTTATTGAATTTGAACTATATTTCAACGTTTTTTGATGGTTCTGAGCCACCAAACACACTTAAAGCATGCAGAATCGACTCAGAATAGGAAAAGGAGACGTTTAGGTCAATTTTATGCATTCTGGCGTTCGTAGATACAAGAAAACTGTTAAAATTCTTCAGAAACGTCACTTTTGAAGTGTTTTCTTGTACTTTTAAGCCAATCAGATACCCAACGGGCTCGGAAAGTGCAACGAAACCATCAAATTTTAGCTAGAAACTGTATTTTTGTCGATTTTTATTGAATTTGAACTATATTTCAACGTTTTTTGATGGTTCTGAGCCACCAAACACACTTAAAGCATGCAGAATCGGACTCAGAATAGGAAAAGGAGACGTTTAGGTCAATTTTATGCATTCTGGCGTTCGTAGATACAAGAAAACTGTTAAAATTCTTCAGAAACGTCACTTTTGAAGTGTTTTCTTGTACTTTTAAGCCAATCAGATACCCTACGGGCTCGGAAAGTGCAACGAAACCATCAAATTTTAGCTAGAAACTGTATTTTTGTCGATTTTTATTGAATTTGAACTATATTTCAACGTTTTTTGATGGTTCTGAGCCACCAAACACACTTAAAGCATGCAGAATCGACTCAGAATAGGAAAAGGAGACGTTTAGGTCAATTTTATGCATTCTGGCGTTCGTAGATACAAGAAAACTGTTAAAATTCTTCAGAAACGTCACTTTTGAAGTGTTTTCTTGTACTTTTAAGCCAATCAGATACCCAACGGGCTCGGAAAGTGCAACGAAACCATCAAATTTTAGCTAGAAACTGTATTTTTGTCGATTTTTATTGAATTTGAACTATATTTCAACGTTTTTTGATGGTTCTGAGCCACCAAACACACTTAAAGCATGCAGAATCGACTCAGAATAGGAAAAGGAGACGTTTAGGTCAATTTTATGCATTCTGGCGTTCGTAGATACAAGAAAACTGTTAAAATTCTTCAGAAACGTCACTTTTGAAGTGTTTTCTTGTACTTTTAAGCCAATCAGATACCCTACGGGCTCGGAAAGTGCAACGAAACCATCAAATTTTAGCTAGAAACTGTATTTTTGTCGATTTTTATTGAATTTGAACTATATTTCAACGTTTTTTGATGGTTCTGAGCCACCAAACACACTTAAAGCATGCAGAATCGACTCAGAATAGGAAAAGGAGACGTTTAGGTCAATTTTATGCATTCTGGCGTTCGTAGATACAAGAAAACTGTTAAAATTCTTCAGAAACGTCACTTTTGAAGTGTTTTCTTGTACTTTTAAGCCAATCAGATACCCTACGGGCTCGGAAAGTGCAACGAAACCATCAAATTTTAGCTAGAAACTGTATTTTTGTCGATTTTTATTGAATTTGAACTATATTTCAACGTTTTTTGATGGTTCTGAGCCACCAAACACACTTAAAGCATGCAGAATCGACTCAGAATAGGAAAAGGAGACGTTTAGGTCAATTTTATGCATTCTGGCGTTCGTAGATACAAGAAAACTGTTAAAATTCTTCAGAAACGTCACTTTTGAAGTGTTTTCTTGTACTTTTAAGCCAATCAGATACCCAACGGGCTCGGAAAGTGCAACGAAACCATCAAATTTTAGCTAGAAACTGTATTTTTGTCGATTTTTATTGAATTTGAACTATATTTCAACGTTTTTTGATGGTTCTGAGCCACCAAACACACTTAAAGCATGCAGAATCGACTCAGAATAGGAAAAGGAGACGTTTAGGTCAATTTTATGCATTCTGGCGTTCGTAGATACAAGAAAACTGTTAAAATTCTTCAGAAACGTCACTTTTGAAGTGTTTTCTTGTACTTTTAAGCCAATCAGATACCCTACGGGCTCGGAAAGTGCAACGAAACCATCAAATTTTAGCTAGAAACTGTATTTTTGTCGATTTTTATTGAATTTGAACTATATTTCAACGTTTTTTGATGGTTCTGAGCCACCAAACACACTTAAAGCATGCAGAATCGACTCAGAATAGGAAAAGGAGACGTTTAGGTCAATTTTATGCATTCTGGCGTTCGTAGATACAAGAAAACTGTTAAAATTCTTCAGAAACGTCACTTTTGAAGTGTTTTCTTGTACTTTTAAGCCAATCAGATACCCTACGGGCTCGGAAAGTGCAACGAAACCATCAAATTTTAGCTAGAAACTGTATTTTTGTCGATTTTTATTGAATTTGAACTATATTTCAACGTTTTTTGATGGTTCTGAGCCACCAAACACACTTAAAGCATGCAGAATCGACTCAGAATAGGAAAAGGAGACGTTTAGGTCAATTTTATGCATTCTGGCGTTCGTAGATACAAGAAAACTGTTAAAATTCTTCAGAAACGTCACTTTTGAAGTGTTTTCTTGTACTTTTAAGCCAATCAGATACCCTACGGGCTCGGAAAGTGCAACGAAACCATCAAATTTTAGCTAGAAACTGTATTTTTGTCGATTTTTATTGAATTTGAACTATATTTCAACGTTTTTTGATGGTTCTGAGCCACCAAACACACTTAAAGCATGCAGAATCGACTCAGAATAGGAAAAGGAGACGTTTAGGTCAATTTTATGCATTCTGGCGTTCGTAGATACAAGAAAACTGTTAAAATTCTTCAGAAACGTCACTTTTGAAGTGTTTTCTTGTACTTTTAAGCCAATCAGATACCCTACGGGCTCGGAAAGTGCAACGAAACCATCAAATTTTAGCTAGAAACTGTATTTTTGTCGATTTTTATTGAATTTGAACTATATTTCAACGTTTTTTGATGGTTCTGAGCCACCAAACACACTTAAAGCATGCAGAATCGACTCAGAATAGGAAAAGGAGACGTTTAGGTCAATTTTATGCATTCTGGCGTTCGTAGATACAAGAAAACTGTTAAAATTCTTCAGAAACGTCACTTTTGAAGTGTTTTCTTGTACTTTTAAGCCAATCAGATACCCTACGGGCTCGGAAAGTGCAACGAAACCATCAAATTTTAGCTAGAAACTGTATTTTTGTCGATTTTTATTGAATTTGAACTATATTTCAACGTTTTTTGATGGTTCTGAGCCACCAAACACACTTAAAGCATGCAGAATCGACTCAGAATAGGAAAAGGAGACGTTTAGGTCAATTTTATGCATTCTGGCGTTCGTAGATACAAGAAAACTGTTAAAATTCTTCAGAAACGTCACTTTTGAAGTGTTTTCTTGTACTTTTAAGCCAATCAGATACCCTACGGGCTCGGAAAGTGCAACGAAACCATCAAATTTTAGCTAGAAACTGTATTTTTGTCGATTTTTATTGAATTTGAACTATATTTCAACGTTTTTTGATGGTTCTGAGCCACCAAACACACTTAAAGCATGCAGAATCGACTCAGAATAGGAAAAGGAGACGTTTAGGTCAATTTTATGCATTCTGGCGTTCGTAGATACAAGAAAACTGTTAAAATTCTTCAGAAACGTCACTTTTGAAGTGTTTTCTTGTACTTTTAAGCCAATCAGATACCCTACGGGCTCGGAAAGTGCAACGAAACCATCAAATTTTAGCTAGAAACTGTATTTTTGTCGATTTTTATTGAATTTGAACTATATTTCAACGTTTTTTGATGGTTCTGAGCCACCAAACACACTTAAAGCATGCAGAATCGACTCAGAATAGGAAAAGGAGACGTTTAGGTCAATTTTATGCATTCTGGCGTTCGTAGATACAAGAAAACTGTTAAAATTCTTCAGAAACGTCACTTTTGAAGTGTTTTCTTGTACTTTTAAGCCAATCAGATACCCTACGGGCTCGGAAAGTGCAACGAAACCATCAAATTTTAGCTAGAAACTGTATTTTTGTCGATTTTTATTGAATTTGAACTATATTTCAACGTTTTTTGATGGTTCTGAGCCACCAAACACACTTAAAGCATGCAGAATCGACTCAGAATAGGAAAAGGAGACGTTTAGGTCAATTTTATGCATTCTGGCGTTCGTAGATACAAGAAAACTGTTAAAATTCTTCAGAAACGTCACTTTTGAAGTGTTTTCTTGTACTTTTAAGCCAATCAGATACCCTACGGGCTCGGAAAGTGCAACGAAACCATCAAATTTTAGCTAGAAACTGTATTTTTGTCGATTTTTATTGAATTTGAACTATATTTCAACGTTTTTTGATGGTTCTGAGCCACCAAACACACTTAAAGCATGCAGAATCGACTCAGAATAGGAAAAGGAGACGTTTAGGTCAATTTTATGCATTCTGGCGTTCGTAGATACAAGAAAACTGTTAAAATTCTTCAGAAACGTCACTTTTGAAGTGTTTTCTTGTACTTTTAAGCCAATCAGATACCCTACGGGCTCGGAAAGTGCAACGAAACCATCAAATTTTAGCTAGAAACTGTATTTTTGTCGATTTTTATTGAATTTGAACTATATTTCAACGTTTTTTGATGGTTCTGAGCCACCAAACACACTTAAAGCATGCAGAATCGACTCAGAATAGGAAAAGGAGACGTTTAGGTCAATTTTATGCATTCTGGCGTTCGTAGATACAAGAAAACTGTTAAAATTCTTCAGAAACGTCACTTTTGAAGTGTTTTCTTGTACTTTTAAGCCAATCAGATACCCTACGGGCTCGGAAAGTGCAACGAAACCATCAAATTTTAGCTAGAAACTGTATTTTTGTCGATTTTTATTGAATTTGAACTATATTTCAACGTTTTTTGATGGTTCTGAGCCACCAAACACACTTAAAGCATGCAGAATCGACTCAGAATAGGAAAAGGAGACGTTTAGGTCAATTTTATGCATTCTGGCGTTCGTAGATACAAGAAAACTGTTAAAATTCTTCAGAAACGTCACTTTTGAAGTGTTTTCTTGTACTTTTAAGCCAATCAGATACCCTACGGGCTCGGAAAGTGCAACGAAACCATCAAATTTTAGCTAGAAACTGTATTTTTGTCGATTTTTATTGAATTTGAACTATATTTCAACGTTTTTTGATGGTTCTGAGCCACCAAACACACTTAAAGCATGCAGAATCGACTCAGAATAGGAAAAGGAGACGTTTAGGTCAATTTTATGCATTCTGGCGTTCGTAGATACAAGAAAACTGTTAAAATTCTTCAGAAACGTCACTTTTGAAGTGTTTTCTTGTACTTTTAAGCCAATCAGATACCCTACGGGCTCGGAAAGTGCAACGAAACCATCAAATTTTAGCTAGAAACTGTATTTTTGTCGATTTTTATTGAATTTGAACTATATTTCAACGTTTTTTGATGGTTCTGAGCCACCAAACACACTTAAAGCATGCAGAATCGACTCAGAATAGGAAAAGGAGACGTTTAGGTCAATTTTATGCATTCTGGCGTTCGTAGATACAAGAAAACTGTTAAAATTCTTCAGAAACGTCACTTTTGAAGTGTTTTCTTGTACTTTTAAGCCAATCAGATACCCTACGGGCTCGGAAAGTGCAACGAAACCATCAAATTTTAGCTAGAAACTGTATTTTTGTCGATTTTTATTGAATTTGAACTATATTTCAACGTTTTTTGATGGTTCTGAGCCACCAAACACACTTAAAGCATGCAGAATCGACTCAGAATAGGAAAAGGAGACGTTTAGGTCAATTTTATGCATTCTGGCGTTCGTAGATACAAGAAAACTGTTAAAATTCTTCAGAAACGTCACTTTTGAAGTGTTTTCTTGTACTTTTAAGCCAATCAGATACCCTACGGGCTCGGAAAGTGCAACGAAACCATCAAATTTTAGCTAGAAACTGTATTTTTGTCGATTTTTATTGAATTTGAACTATATTTCAACGTTTTTTGATGGTTCTGAGCCACCAAACACACTTAAAGCATGCAGAATCGACTCAGAATAGGAAAAGGAGACGTTTAGGTCAATTTTATGCATTCTGGCGTTCGTAGATACAAGAAAACTGTTAAAATTCTTCAGAAACGTCACTTTTGAAGTGTTTTCTTGTACTTTTAAGCCAATCAGATACCCTACGGGCTCGGAAAGTGCAACGAAACCATCAAATTTTAGCTAGAAACTGTATTTTTGTCGATTTTTATTGAATTTGAACTATATTTCAACGTTTTTTGATGGTTCTGAGCCACCAAACACACTTAAAGCATGCAGAATCGACTCAGAATAGGAAAAGGAGACGTTTAGGTCAATTTTATGCATTCTGGCGTTCGTAGATACAAGAAAACTGTTAAAATTCTTCAGAAACGTCACTTTTGAAGTGTTTTCTTGTACTTTTAAGCCAATCAGATACCCTACGGGCTCGGAAAGTGCAACGAAACCATCAAATTTTAGCTAGAAACTGTATTTTTGTCGATTTTTATTGAATTTGAACTATATTTCAACGTTTTTTGATGGTTCTGAGCCACCAAACACACTTAAAGCATGCAGAATCGACTCAGAATAGGAAAAGGAGACGTTTAGGTCAATTTTATGCATTCTGGCGTTCGTAGATACAAGAAAACTGTTAAAATTCTTCAGAAACGTCACTTTTGAAGTGTTTTCTTGTACTTTTAAGCCAATCAGATACCCTACGGGCTCGGAAAGTGCAACGAAACCATCAAATTTTAGCTAGAAACTGTATTTTTGTCGATTTTTATTGAATTTGAACTATATTTCAACGTTTTTTGATGGTTCTGAGCCACCAAACACACTTAAAGCATGCAGAATCGACTCAGAATAGGAAAAGGAGACGTTTAGGTCAATTTTATGCATTCTGGCGTTCGTAGATACAAGAAAACTGTTAAAATTCTTCAGAAACGTCACTTTTGAAGTGTTTTCTTGTACTTTTAAGCCAATCAGATACCCTACGGGCTCGGAAAGTGCAACGAAACCATCAAATTTTAGCTAGAAACTGTATTTTTGTCGATTTTTATTGAATTTGAACTATATTTCAACGTTTTTTGATGGTTCTGAGCCACCAAACACACTTAAAGCATGCAGAATCGACTCAGAATAGGAAAAGGAGACGTTTAGGTCAATTTTATGCATTCTGGCGTTCGTAGATACAAGAAAACTGTTAAAATTCTTCAGAAACGTCACTTTTGAAGTGTTTTCTTGTACTTTTAAGCCAATCAGATACCCTACGGGCTCGGAAAGTGCAACGAAACCATCAAATTTTAGCTAGAAACTGTATTTTTGTCGATTTTTATTGAATTTGAACTATATTTCAACGTTTTTTGATGGTTCTGAGCCACCAAACACACTTAAAGCATGCAGAATCGACTCAGAATAGGAAAAGGAGACGTTTAGGTCAATTTTATGCATTCTGGCGTTCGTAGATACAAGAAAACTGTTAAAATTCTTCAGAAACGTCACTTTTGAAGTGTTTTCTTGTACTTTTAAGCCAATCAGATACCCTACGGGCTCGGAAAGTGCAACGAAACCATCAAATTTTAGCTAGAAACTGCTATTTTTGTCGATTTTTATTGAATTTGAACTATATTTCAACGTTTTTTGATGGTTCTGAGCCACCAAACACACTTAAAGCATGCAGAATCGACTCAGAATAGGAAAAGGAGACGTTTAGGTCAATTTTATGCATTCTGGCGTTCGTAGATACAAGAAAACTGTTAAAATTCTTCAGAAACGTCACTTTTGAAGTGTTTTCTTGTACTTTTAAGCCAATCAGATACCCTACGGGCTCGGAAAGTGCAACGAAACCATCAAATTTTAGCTAGAAACTGTATTTTTGTCGATTTTTATTGAATTTGAACTATATTTCAACGTTTTTTGATGGTTCTGAGCCACCAAACACACTTAAAGCATGCAGAATCGACTCAGAATAGGAAAAGGAGACGTTTAGGTCAATTTTATGCATTCTGGCGTTCGTAGATACAAGAAAACTGTTAAAATTCTTCAGAAACGTCACTTTTGAAGTGTTTTCTTGTACTTTTAAGCCAATCAGATACCCTACGGGCTCGGAAAGTGCAACGAAACCATCAAATTTTAGCTAGAAACTGTATTTTTGTCGATTTTTATTGAATTTGAACTATATTTCAACGTTTTTTGATGGTTCTGAGCCACCAAACACACTTAAAGCATGCAGAATCGACTCAGAATAGGAAAAGGAGACGTTTAGGTCAATTTTATGCATTCTGGCGTTCGTAGATACAAGAAAACTGTTAAAATTCTTCAGAAACGTCACTTTTGAAGTGTTTTCTTGTACTTTTAAGCCAATCAGATACCCTACGGGCTCGGAAAGTGCAACGAAACCATCAAATTTTAGCTAGAAACTGTATTTTTGTCGATTTTTATTGAATTTGAACTATATTTCAACGTTTTTTGATGGTTCTGAGCCACCAAACACACTTAAAGCATGCAGAATCGACTCAGAATAGGAAAAGGAGACGTTTAGGTCAATTTTATGCATTCTGGCGTTCGTAGATACAAGAAAACTGTTAAAATTCTTCAGAAACGTCACTTTTGAAGTGTTTTCTTCTACTTTTAAGCCAATCAGATACCCTACGGGCTCGGAAAGTGCAACGAAACCATCAAATTTTAGCTAGAAACTGTATTTTTGTCGATTTTTATTGAATTTGAACTATATTTCAACGTTTTTTGATGGTTCTGAGCCACCAAACACACTTAAAGCATGCAGAATCGACTCAGAATAGGAAAAGGAGACGTTTAGGTCAATTTTATGCATTCTGGCGTTCGTAGATACAAGAAAACTGTTAAAATTCTTCAGAAACGTCACTTTTGAAGTGTTTTCTTGTACTTTTAAGCCAATCAGATACCCTACGGGCTCGGAAAGTGCAACGAAACCATCAAATTTTAGCTAGAAACTGTATTTTTGTCGATTTTTATTGAATTTGAACTATATTTCAACGTTTTTTAATGGTTCTGAGCCACCAAACACACTTAAAGCATGCAGAATCGACTCAGAATAGGAAAAGGAGACGTTTAGGTCAATTTTATGCATTCTGGCGTTCGTAGATACAAGAAAACTGTTAAAATTCTTCAGAAACGTCACTTTTGAAGTGTTTTCTTGTACTTTTAAGCCAATCAGATACCCTACGGGCTCGGAAAGTGCAACGAAACCATCAAATTTTAGCTAGAAACTGTATTTTTGTCGATTTTTATTGAATTTGAACTATATTTCAACGTTTTTTGATGGTTCTGAGCCACCAAACACACTTAAAGCATGCAGAATCGACTCAGAATAGGAAAAGGAGACGTTTAGGTCAATTTTATGCATTCTGGCGTTCGTAGATACAAGAAAACTGTTAAAATTCTTCAGAAACGTCACTTTTGAAGTGTTTTCTTGTACTTTTAAGCCAATCAGATACCCTACGGGCTCGGAAAGTGCAACGAAACCATCAAATTTTAGCTAGAAACTGTATTTTTGTCGATTTTTATTGAATTTGAACTATATTTCAACGTTTTTTGATGGTTCTGAGCCACCAAACACACTTAAAGCATGCAGAATCGACTCAGAATAGGAAAAGGAGACGTTTAGGTCAATTTTATGCATTCTGGCGTTCGTAGATACAAGAAAACTGTTAAAATTCTTCAGAAACGTCACTTTTGAAGTGTTTTCTTGTACTTTTAAGCCAATCAGATACCCTACGGGCTCGGAAAGTGCAACGAAACCATCAAATTTTAGCTAGAAACTGTATTTTTGTCGATTTTTATTGAATTTGAACTATATTTCAACGTTTTTTGATGGTTCTGAGCCACCAAACACACTTAAAGCATGCAGAATCGACTCAGAATAGGAAAAGGAGACGTTTAGGTCAATTTAATGCATTCTGGCGTTCGTAGATACAAGAAAACTGTTAAAATTCTTCAGAAACGTCACTTTTGAAGTGTTTTCTTGTACTTTTAAGCCAATCAGATACCCTACGGGCTCGGAAAGTGCAACGAAACCATCAAATTTTAGCTAGAAACTGTATTTTTGTCGATTTTTATTGAATTTGAACTATATTTCAACGTTTTTTGATGGTTCTGAGCCACCAAACACACTTAAAGCATGCAGAATCGACTCAGAATAGGAAAAGGAGACGTTTAGGTCAATTTTATGCATTCTGGCGTTCGTAGATACAAGAAAACTGTTAAAATTCTTCAGAAACGTCACTTTTGAAGTGTT
Organism: Zophobas morio; assembly: GCF_036711695.1. Taxonomy (NCBI): domain Eukaryota; kingdom Metazoa; phylum Arthropoda; class Insecta; order Coleoptera; family Tenebrionidae; genus Zophobas; species Zophobas morio. The sequence goes on along the minus strand of NW_026972721.1, from coordinate 42,958 downwards.
TTCTTGTACTTTTAAGCCAATCAGATACCCTACGGGCTCGGAAAGTGCAACGAAACCATCAAATTTTAGCTAGAAACTGTATTTTTGTCGATTTTTATTGAATTTGAACTATATTTCAACGTTTTTTGATGGTTCTGAGCCACCAAACACACTTAAAGCATGCAGAATCGACTCAGAATAGGAAAAGGAGACGTTTAGGTCAATTTTATGCACTCTGGCGTTCGTAGATACAAGAAAACTGTTAAAATTCTTCAGAAACGTCACTTTTGAAGTGTTTTCTTGTACTTTTAAGCCAATCAGATACCCTACGGGCTCGGAAAGTGCAACGAAACCATCAAATTTTAGCTAGAAACTGTATTTTTGTCGATTTTTATTGAATAAGAACTATATTTCAACGTTTTTTGATGGTTCTGAGCCACCAAACACACTTAAAGCATGCAGAATCGACTCAGAATAGGAAAAGGAGACGTTTAGGTCAATTTTATGCATTCTGGCGTTCGTAGATACAAGAAAACTGTTAAAATTCTTCAGAAACGTCACTTTTGAAGTGTTTTCTTGTACTTTTAAGCCAATCAGATACCCTACGGGCTCGGAAAGTGCAACGAAACCATCAAATTTTAGCTAGAAACTGTATTTTTGTCGATTTTTATTGAATTTGAACTATATTTCAACGTTTTTTGATGGTTCTGAGCCACCAAACACACTTAAAGCATGCAGAATCGACTCAGAATAGGAAAAGGAGACGTTTAGGTCAATTTTATGCATTCTGGCGTTCGTAGATACAAGAAAACTGTTAAAATTCTTCAGAAACGTCAATTTTGAAGTGTTTTCTTGTACTTTTAAGCCAATCAGATACCCTACGGGCTCGGAAAGTGCAACGAAACCATCAAATTTTAGCTAGAAACTGTATTTTTGTCGATTTTTATTGAATTTGAACTATATTTCAACGTTTTTTGATGGTTCTGAGCCACCAAACACAATTAAAGCATGCAGAATCGACTCAGAATAGGAAAAGGAGACGTTTAGGTCAATTTTATGCATTCTGGCGTACGTAGATACAAGAAAACTGTTAAAATTCTTCAGAAACGTCACTTTTGAAGTGTTTTCTTGTACTTTTAAGCCAATCAGATACCCTACGGGCTCGGAAAGTGCAACGAAACCATCAAATTTTAGCTAGAAACTGTATTTTTGTCGATTTTTATTGAATTTGAACTATATTTCAAAGTTTTTTGATGGTTCTGAGCCACCAAACACACTTAAAGCATGCAGAATCGACTCAGAATAGGAAAAGGAGACGTTTAGGTAAATTTTATGCATTCTGGCGTTCGTAGATACAAGAAAACTGTTAAAATTCTTCAGAAACGTCACTTTTGAAGTGTTTTCTTGTACTTTTAAGCCAATCAGATACCCTACGGGCTCGGAAAGTGCAACGAAACCATCAAATTTTAGCTAGAAACTGTATTTTTGTCGATTTTTATTGAATTTGAACTATATTTCAACGTTTTTTGATGGTTCTGAGCCACCAAACACACTTAAAGCATGCAGAATCGACTCAGAATAGGAAAAGGAGACGTTTAGGTCAATTTTATGCATTCTGGCGTTCGTAGATACAAGAAAACTGTTAAAATTCTTCAGAAACGTCACTTTTGAAGTGTTTTCTTGTACTTTTAAGCCAATCAGATACCCTACGGGCTCGGAAAGTGCAACGAAACCATCAAATTTTAAGTAGAAACTGTATTTTTGTCGATTTTTATTGAATTTGAACTATATTTCAACGTTTTTTGATGGTTCTGAGCCACCAAACACACTTAAAGCATGCAGAATCGACTCAGAATAGGAAAAGGAGACGTTTGGGTCAATTTTATGCATTCTGGCGTTCGTAGATACAAGAAAACTGTTAAAATTCTTCAGAAACGTCACTTTTGAAGTGTTTTCTTGTACTTTTAAGCCAATCAGATACCCAACGGGCTCGGAAAGTGCAACGAAACCATCAAATTTTAGCTAGAAACTGTATTTTTGTCGATTTTTATTGAATTTGAACTATATTTCAACGTTTTTTGATGGTTCTGAGCCACCAAACACACTTAAAGCATGCCGAATCGACTCAGAATAGGAAAAGGAGACGTTTAGGTCAATTTTATGCATTCTGGCTTTCGTAGATACAAGAAAACTGTTAAAATTCTTCAGAAACGTCACTTTTGAAGTGTTTTCTTGTACTTTTAAGCCAATCAGATACCCTACGGGCTCGGAAAGTGCAACGAAACCATCAAATTTTAGCTAGAAACTGTATTTTTGTCGATTTTTATTGAATTTGAACTATATTTCAACGTTTTTTGATGGTTCTGAGCCACCAAACACACTTAAAGCATGCAGAATCGACTCAGAATAGGAAAAGGAGACGTTTAGGTCAATTTTATGCATTCTGGCGTTCGTAGATACAAGAAAACTGTTAAAATTCTTCAGAAACGTCACTTTTGAAGTGTTTTCTTGTACTTTTAAGCCAATCAGATACCCTACGGGCTCGGAAAGTGCAACGAAACCATCAAATTTTAGCTAGAAACTGTATTTTTGTCGATTTTTATTGAATTTGAACTATATTTCAACGTTTTTTGATGGTTCTGAGCCACCAAACACACTTAAAGCATGCAGAATCGACTCAGAATAGGAAAAGGAGACGTTTAGGTCAATTTTATGCATTCTGGCGTTCGTAGATACAAGAAAACTGTTAAAATTCTTCAGAAACGTCACTTTTGAAGTGTTTTCTTGTACTTTTAAGCCAATCAGATACCCTACGGGCTCGGAAAGTGCAACGAAACCATCAAATTTTAGCTAGAAACTGTATTTTTGTCGATTTTTATTGAATTTGAACTATATTTCAACGTTTTTTGATGGTTCTGAGCCACCAAACACACTTAAAGCATGCAGAATCGACTCAGAATAGGAAAAGGAGACGTTTAGGTCAATTTAATGCATTCTGGCGTTCGTAGATACAAGAAAACTGTTAAAATTCTTCAGAAACGTCACTTTTGAAGTGTTTTCTTGTACTTTTAAGCCAATCAGATACCCTACGGGCTCGGAAAGTGCAACGAAACCATCAAATTTTAGCTAGAAACTGTATTTTTGTCGATTTTTATTGAATTTGAACTATATTTCAACGTTTTTTGATGGTTCTGAGCCACCAAACACACTTAAAGCATGCAGAATCGACTCAGAATAGGAAAAGGAGGCGTTTAGGTCAATTTTATGCATTCTGGCGTTCGTAGATACAAGAAAACTGTTAAAATTCTTCAGAAACGTCACTTTTGAAGTGTTTTCTTGTACTTTTAAGCCAATCAGATACCCTACGGGCTCGGAAAGTGCAACGAAACCATCAAATTTTAGCTAGAAACTGTATTTTTGTCGATTTTTATTGAATTTGAACTATATTTCAACGTTTTTTGATGGTTCTGAGCCACCAAACACACTTAAAGCATGCAGAATCGACTCAGAATAGGAAAAGGAGACGTTTAGGTCAATTTTATGCACTCTGGCGTTCGTAGATACAAGAAAACTGTTAAAATTCTTCAGAAACGTCACTTTTGAAGTGTTTTCTTGTACTTTTAAGCCAATCAGATACCCTACGGGCTCGGAAAGTGCAACGAAACCATCAAATTTTAGCTAGAAACTGTATTTTTGTCGATTTTTATTGAATTTGAACTATATTTCAACGTTTTTTGATGGTTCTGAGCCACCAAACACACTTAAAGCATGCAGAATCGACTCAGAATAGGAAAAGGAGACGTTTAGGTCAATTTTATGCATTCTGGCGTTCGTAGATACAAGAAAACTGTTAAAATTCTTCAGAAACGTCACTTTTGAAGTGTTTTCTTGTACTTTTAAGCCAATCAGATACCCTACGGGCTCGGAAAGTGCAACGAAACCATCAAATTTTAGCTAGAAACTGTATTTTTGTCGATTTTTATTGAATTTGAACTATATTTCAACGTTTTTTGATGGTTCTGAGCCACCAAACACACTTAAAGCATGCAGAATCGACTCAGAATAGGAAAAGGAGACGTTTAGGTCAATTTTATGCATTCTGGCGTTCGTAGATACAAGAAAACTGTTAAAATTCTTCAGAAACGTCAATTTTGAAGTGTTTTCTTGTACTTTTAAGCCAATCAGATACCCTACGGGCTCGGAAAGTGCAACGAAACCATCAAATTTTAGCTAGAAACTGTATTTTTGTCGATTTTTATTGAATTTGAACTATATTTCAACGTTTTTTGATGGTTCTGAGCCACCAAACACACTTAAAGCATGCAGAATCGACTCAGAATAGGAAAAGGAGACGTTTAGGTCAATTTTATGCATTCTGGCGTACGTAGATACAAGAAAACTGTTAAAATTCTTCAGAAACGTCACTTTTGAAGTGTTTTCTTGTACTTTTAAGCCAATCAGATACCCTACGGGCTCGGAAAGTGCAACGAAACCATCAAATTTTAGCTAGAAACTGTATTTTTGTCGATTTTTATTGAATTTGAACTATATTTCAAAGTTTTTTGATGGTTCTGAGCCACCAAACACACTTAAAGCATGCAGAATCGACTCAGAATAGGAAAAGGAGACGTTTAGGTAAATTTTATGCATTCTGGCGTTCGTAGATACAAGAAAACTGTTAAAATTCTTCAGAAACGTCACTTTTGAAGTGTTTTCTTGTACTTTTAAGCCAATCAGATACCCTACGGGCTCGGAAAGTGCAACGAAACCATCAAATTTTAGCTAGAAACTGTATTTTTGTCGATTTTTATTGAATTTGAACTATATTTCAACGTTTTTTGATGGTTCTGAGCCACCAAACACACTTAAAGCATGCAGAATCGACTCAGAATAGGAAAAGGAGACGTTTAGGTCAATTTTATGCATTCTGGCGTTCGTAGATACAAGAAAACTGTTAAAATTCTTCAGAAACGTCACTTTTGAAGTGTTTTCTTGTACTTTTAAGCCAATCAGATACCCTACGGGCTCGGAAAGTGCAACGAAACCATCAAATTTTAGCTAGAAACTGTATTTTTGTCGATTTTTATTGAATTTGAACTATATTTCAACGTTTTTTGATGGTTCTGAGCCACCAAACACACTTAAAGCATGCAGAATCGACTCAGAATAGGAAAAGGAGACGTTTAGGTCAATTTTATGCATTCTGGCGTTCGTAGATACAAGAAAACTGTTAAAATTCTTCAGAAACGTCACTTTTGAAGTGTTTTCTTGTACTTTTAAGCCAATCAGATACCCTACGGGCTCGGAAAGTGCAACGAAACCATCAAATTTTAGCTAGAAACTCTATTTTTGTCGATTTTTATTGAATTTGAACTATATTTCAACGTTTTTTGATGGTTCTGAGCCACCAAACACACTTAAAGCATGCAGAATCGACTCAGAATAGGAAAAGGAGACGTTTAGGTCAATTTTATGCATTCTGGCGTTCGTAGATACAAGAAAACTGTTAAAATTCTTCAGAAACGTCACTTTTGAAGTGTTTTCTTGTACTTTTAACCCAATCAGATACCCTACGGGCTCGGAAAGTGCAACGAAACCATCAAATTTTAGCTAGAAACTGTATTTTTGTCGATTTTTATTGAATTTGAACTATATTTCAACGTTTTTTGATGGTTCTGAGCCACCAAACACACTTAAAGCATGCAGAATCGACTCAGAATAGGAAAAGGAGACGTTTAGGTCAATTTTATGCATTCTGGCGTACGTAGATACAAGAAAACTGTTAAAATTCTTCAGAAACGTCACTTTTGAAGTGTTTTCTTGTACTTTTAACCCAATCAGATACCCTACGGGCTCGGAAAGTGCAACGAAACCATCAAATTTTAGCTAGAAACTGTATTTTTGTCGATTTTTATTGAATTTGAACTATATTTCAACGTTTTTTGATGGTTCTGAGCCACCAAACACACTTAAAGCATGCAGAATCGACTCAGAATAGGAAAAGGAGACGTTTAGGTCAATTTTATCCATTCTGGCGTTCGTAGATACAAGAAAACTGTTAAAATTCTTCAGAAACGTCACTTTTGAAGTGTTTTCTTGTACTTTTAAGCCAATCAGATACCCTACGGGCTCGGAAAGTGCAACGAAACCATCAAATTTTAGCTAGAAACTGTATTTTTGTCGATTTTTATTGAATTTGAACTATATTTCAACGTTTTTTGATGGTTCTGAGCCACCAAACACACTTAAAGCATGCAGAATCGACTCAGAATAGGAAAAGGAGACGTTTAGGTCAATTTTATGCATTCTGGCGTTCGTAGATACAAGAAAACTGTTAAAATTCTTCAGAAACGTCACTTTTGAAGTGTTTTCTTCTACTTTTAAGCCAATCAGATACCCTACGGGCTCGGAAAGTGCAACGAAACCATCAAATTTTAGCTAGAAACTGTATTTTTGTCGATTTTTATTGAATTTGAACTATATTTCAACGTTTTTTGATGGTTCTGAGCCACCAAACACACTTAAAGCATGCAGAATCGACTCAGAATAGGAAAAGGAGACGTTTAGGTCAATTTTATGCATTCTGGCGTTCGTAGATACAAGAAAACTGTTAAAATTCTTCAGAAACGTCACTTTTGAAGTGTTTTCTTGTACTTTTAAGCCAATCAGATACCCTACGGGCTCGGAAAGTGCAACGAAACCATCAAATTTTAGCTAGAAACTGTATTTTTGTCGATTTTTATTGAATTTGAACTATATTTCAACGTTTTTTAATGGTTCTGAGCCACCAAACACACTTAAAGCATGCAGAATCGACTCAGAATAGGAAAAGGAGACGTTTAGGTCAATTTTATGCATTCTGGCGTTCGTAGATACAAGAAAACTGTTAAAATTCTTCAGAAACGTCACTTTTGAAGTGTTTTCTTGTACTTTTAAGCCAATCAGATACCCTACGGGCTCGGAAAGTGCAACGAAACCATCAAATTTTAGCTAGAAACTGTATTTTTGTCGATTTTTATTGAATTTGAACTATATTTCAACGTTTTTTGATGGTTCTGAGCCACCAAACACACTTAAAGCATGCAGAATCGACTCAGAATAGGAAAAGGAGACGTTTAGGTCAATTTTATGCATTCTGGCGTTCGTAGATACAAGAAAACTGTTAAAATTCTTCAGAAACGTCACTTTTGAAGTGTTTTCTTGTACTTTTAAGCCAATCAGATACCCTACGGGCTCGGAAAGTGCAACGAAACCATCAAATTTTAGCTAGAAACTGTATTTTTGTCGATTTTTATTGAATTTGAACTATATTTCAACGTTTTTTGATGGTTCTGAGCCACCAAACACACTTAAAGCATGCAGAATCGACTCAGAATAGGAAAAGGAGACGTTTAGGTCAATTTTATGCATTCTGGCGTTCGTAGATACAAGAAAACTGTTAAAATTCTTCAGAAACGTCACTTTTGAAGTGTTTTCTTGTACTTTTAAGCCAATCAGATACCCTACGGGCTCGGAAAGTGCAACGAAACCATCAAATTTTAGCTAGAAACTGTATTTTTGTCGATTTTTATTGAATTTGAACTATATTTCAACGTTTTTTGATGGTTCTGAGCCACCAAACACACTTAAAGCATGCAGAATCGACTCAGAATAGGAAAAGGAGACGTTTAGGTCAATTTAATGCATTCTGGCGTTCGTAGATACAAGAAAACTGTTAAAATTCTTCAGAAACGTCACTTTTGAAGTGTTTTCTTGTACTTTTAAGCCAATCAGATACCCTACGGGCTCGGAAAGTGCAACGAAACCATCAAATTTTAGCTAGAAACTGTATTTTTGTCGATTTTTATTGAATTTGAACTATATTTCAACGTTTTTTGATGGTTCTGAGCCACCAAACACACTTAAAGCATGCAGAATCGACTCAGAATAGGAAAAGGAGACGTTTAGGTCAATTTTATGCATTCTGGCGTTCGTAGATACAAGAAAACTGTTAAAATTCTTCAGAAACGTCACTTTTGAAGTGTTTTCTTGTACTTTTAAGCCAATCAGATACCCTACGGGCTCGGAAAGTGCAACGAAACCATCAAATTTTAGCTAGAAACTGTATTTTTGTCGATTTTTATTGAATTTGAACTATATTTCAACGTTTTTTGATGGTTCTGAGCCACCAAACACACTTAAAGCATGCAGAATCGACTCAGAATAGGAAAAGGAGACGTTTAGGTCAATTTTATGCACTCTGGCGTTCGTAGATACAAGAAAACTGTTAAAATTCTTCAGAAACGTCACTTTTGAAGTGTTTTCTTGTACTTTTAAGCCAATCAGATACCCTACGGGCTCGGAAAGTGCAACGAAACCATCAAATTTTAGCTAGAAACTGTATTTTTGTCGATTTTTATTGAATAAGAACTATATTTCAACGTTTTTTGATGGTTCTGAGCCACCAAACACACTTAAAGCATGCAGAATCGACTCAGAATAGGAAAAGGAGACGTTTAGGTCAATTTTATGCATTCTGGCGTTCGTAGATACAAGAAAACTGTTAAAATTCTTCAGAAACGTCACTTTTGAAGTGTTTTCTTGTACTTTTAAGCCAATCAGATACCCTACGGGCTCGGAAAGTGCAACGAAACCATCAAATTTTAGCTAGAAACTGTATTTTTGTCGATTTTTATTGAATTTGAACTATATTTCAACGTTTTTTGATGGTTCTGAGCCACCAAACACACTTAAAGCATGCAGAATCGACTCAGAATAGGAAAAGGAGACGTTTAGGTCAATTTTATGCATTCTGGCGTTCGTAGATACAAGAAAACTGTTAAAATTCTTCAGAAACGTCAATTTTGAAGTGTTTTCTTGTACTTTTAAGCCAATCAGATACCCTACGGGCTCGGAAAGTGCAACGAAACCATCAAATTTTAGCTAGAAACTGTATTTTTGTCGATTTTTATTGAATTTGAACTATATTTCAACGTTTTTTGATGGTTCTGAGCCACCAAACACAATTAAAGCATGCAGAATCGACTCAGAATAGGAAAAGGAGACGTTTAGGTCAATTTTATGCATTCTGGCGTACGTAGATACAAGAAAACTGTTAAAATTCTTCAGAAACGTCACTTTTGAAGTGTTTTCTTGTACTTTTAAGCCAATCAGATACCCTACGGGCTCGGAAAGTGCAACGAAACCATCAAATTTTAGCTAGAAACTGTATTTTTGTCGATTTTTATTGAATTTGAACTATATTTCAAAGTTTTTTGATGGTTCTGAGCCACCAAACACACTTAAAGCATGCAGAATCGACTCAGAATAGGAAAAGGAGACGTTTAGGTAAATTTTATGCATTCTGGCGTTCGTAGATACAAGAAAACTGTTAAAATTCTTCAGAAACGTCACTTTTGAAGTGTTTTCTTGTACTTTTAAGCCAATCAGATACCCTACGGGCTCGGAAAGTGCAACGAAACCATCAAATTTTAGCTAGAAACTGTATTTTTGTCGATTTTTATTGAATTTGAACTATATTTCAACGTTTTTTGATGGTTCTGAGCCACCAAACACACTTAAAGCATGCAGAATCGACTCAGAATAGGAAAAGGAGACGTTTAGGTCAATTTTATGCATTCTGGCGTTCGTAGATACAAGAAAACTGTTAAAATTCTTCAGAAACGTCACTTTTGAAGTGTTTTCTTGTACTTTTAAGCCAATCAGATACCCTACGGGCTCGGAAAGTGCAACGAAACCATCAAATTTTAAGTAGAAACTGTATTTTTGTCGATTTTTATTGAATTTGAACTATATTTCAACGTTTTTTGATGGTTCTGAGCCACCAAACACACTTAAAGCATGCAGAATCGACTCAGAATAGGAAAAGGAGACGTTTAGGTCAATTTTATGCATTCTGGCGTTCGTAGATACAAGAAAACTGTTAAAATTCTTCAGAAACGTCACTTTTGAAGTGTTTTCTTGTACTTTTAAGCCAATCAGATACCCTACGGGCTCGGAAAGTGCAACGAAACCATCAAATTTTAGCTAGAAACTGTATTTTTGTCGATTTTTATTGAATTTGAACTATATTTCAACGTTTTTTGATGGTTCTGAGCCACTAAACACACTTAAAGCATGCAGAATCGACTCAGAATAGGAAAAGGAGACGTTTAGGTCAATTTTATGCATTCTGGCGTTCGTAGATACAAGAAAACTGTTAAAATTCTTCAGAAACGTCACTTTTGAAGTGTTTTCTTGTACTTTTAACCCAATCAGATACCCTACGGGCTCGGAAAGTGCAACGAAACCATCAAATTTTAGCTAGAAACTGTATTTTTGTCGATTTTTATTGAATTTGAACTATATTTCAACGTTTTTTGATGGTTCTGAGCCACCAATCACACTTAAAGCATGCAGAATCGACTCAGAATAGGAAAAGGAGACGTTTAGGTCAATTTTATGCATTCTGGCGTTCGTAGATACAAGAAAACTGTTAAAATTCTTCAGAAACGTCACTTTTGAAGTGTTTTCTTGTACTTTTAAGCCAATCAGATACCCTACGGGCTCGGAAAGTGCAACGAAACCATCAAATTTTAGCTAGAAACTGTATTTTTGTCGATTTTTATTGAATTTGAACTATATTTCAACGTTTTTTGATGGTTCTGAGCCACCAAACACACTTAAAGCATGCAGAATCGACTCAGAATAAGAAAAGGAGACGTTTAGGTCAATTTTATGCATTCTGGCGTTCGTAGATACAAGAAAACTGTTAAAATTCTTCAGAAACGTCACTTTTGAAGTGTTTTCTTGTACTTTTAACCCAAACAGATACCCTACGGGCTCGGAAAGTGCAACGAAACCATCAAATTTTAGCTAGAAACTGTATTTTTGTCGATTTTTATTGAATTTGAACTATATTTCAACGTTTTTTGATGGTTCTGAGCCACCAAACACACTTAAAGCATGCAGAATCGACTCAGAATAGGAAAAGGAGACGTTTAGGTCAATTTTATGCATTCTGGCGTTCGTAGATACAAGAAAACTGTTAAAATTCTTCAGAAACTTCACTTTTGAAGTGTTTTCTTGTACTTTTAAGCCAATCAGATACCCTACGGGCTCGGAAAGTGCAACGAAACCATCAAATTTTAGCTAGAAACTGTATTTTTGTCGATTTTTATTGAATTTGAACTATATTTCAACGTTTTTTGATGGTTCTGAGCCACCAAACACACTTAAAGCATGCAGAATCGACTCAGAATAGGAAAAGGAGACGTTTAGGTCAATTTTATGCATTCTGGCGTTCGTAGATACAAGAAAACTGTTAAAATTCTTCAGAAACGTCACTTTTGAAGTGTTTTCTTGTACTTTTAAGCCAATCAGATACCCTACGGGCTCGGAAAGTGCAACGAAACCATCAAATTTCAGCTAGAAACTGTATTTTTGTCGATTTTTATTGAATTTGAACTATATTTCAACGTTTTTTGATGGTTCTGAGCCACCAAACACACTTAAAGCATGCAGAATCGACTCAGAATAGGAAAAGGAGACGTTTAGGTCAATTTTATGCATTCTGGCGTTCGTAGATACAAGAAAACTGTTAAAATTCTTCAGAAACGTCACTTTTGAAGTGTTTTCTTGTACTTTTAACCCAATCAGATACCCTACGGGCTCGGAAAGTGCAACGAAACCATCAAATTTTAGCTAGAAACTGTATTTTTGTCGATTTTTATTGAATTTGAACTATATTTCAACGTTTTTTGATGGTTCTGAGCCACCAAACACACTTAAAGCATGCAGAATCGACTCAGAATAGGAAAAGGAGACGTTTAGGTCAATTTTATGCATTCTGGCGTTCGTAGATACAAGAAAACTGTTAAAATTCTTCAGAAACTTCACTTTTGAAGTGTTTTCTTGTACTTTTAAGCCAATCAGATACCCTACGGGCTCGGAAAGTGCAACGAAACCATCAAATTTTAGCTAGAAACTGTATTTTTGTCGATTTTTATTGAATTTGAACTATATTTCAACGTTTTTTGATGGTTCTGAGCCACCAAACACACTTAAAGCATGCAGAATCGACTCAGAATAGGAAAAGGAGACGTTTAGGTCAATTTTATGCATTCTGGCGTTCGTAGATACAAGAAAACTGTTAAAATTCTTCAGAAACGTCACTTTTGAAGTGTTTTCTTGTACTTTTAAGCCAATCAGATACCCAACGGGCTCGGAAAGTGCAACGAAACCATCAAATTTTAGCTAGAAACTGTATTTTTGTCGATTTTTATTGAATTTGAACTATATTTCAACGTTTTTTGATGGTTCTGAGCCACCAAACACACTTAAAGCATGCAGAATCGACTCAGAATAGGAAAAGGAGACGTTTAGGTCAATTCTATGCATTCTGGCGTTCGTAGATACAAGAAAACTGTTAAAATTCTTCAGAAACGTCACTTTTGAAGTGTTTTCTTGTACTTTTAAGCCAATCAGATACCCTACGGGCTCGGAAAGTGCAACGAAACCATCAAATTTTAGCTAGAAACTGTATTTTTGTCGATTTTTATTGAATTTGAACTATATTTCAACGTTTTTTGATGGTTCTGAGCCACCAAACACACTTAAAGCATGCAGAATCGACTCAGAATAGGAAAAGGAGACGTTTAGGTCAATTTTATGCATTCTGGCGTTCGTAGATACAAGAAAACTGTTAAAATTCTTCAGAAACGTCACTTTTGAAGTGTTTTCTTGTACTTTTAAGCCAATCAGATACCCTACGGGCTCGAAAAGTGCAACGAAACCATCAAATTTTAGCTAGAAACTGTATTTTTGTCGATTTTTATTGAAATTGAACTATATTTCAACGTTTTTTGATGGTTCTGAGCCACCAAACACACTTAAAGCATGCAGAATCGACTCAGAATAGGAAAAGGAGACGTTTAGGTCAATTTTATGCATTCTGGCGTTCGTAGATACAAGAAAACTGTTAAAATTCTTCAGAAACGTCACTTTTGAAGTGTTTTCTTGTACTTTTAAGCCAATCAGATATCCTACGGGCTCGGAAAGTGCAACGAAACCATCAAATTATAGCTAGAAACTGTATTTTTGTCGATTTTTATTGAATTTGAACTATATTTCAAGGTTTTTTGATGGTTCTGAGCCACCAAACACACTTAAAGCATGCAGAATCGACTCAGAATAGGAAAAGGAGACGTTTAGGTCAATTTTATGCATTCTGGCGTTCGTAGATACAAGAAAACTGTTAAAATTCTTCAGAAACGTCACTTTTGAAGTGTTTTCTTGTACTTTTAAGCCAATCAGATACCCTATGGGCTCGGAAAGTGCAACGAAACCATCAAATTTTAGCTAGAAACTGTATTTTTGTCGATTTTTATTGAATTTGAACTATATTTCAACGTTTTTTGATGGTTCTGAGCCACCAAACACACTTAAAGCATGCAGAATCGACTCAGAATAGGAAAAGGAGACGTTTAGGTCAATTTTATGCATTCTGGCGTTCGTAGATACAAGAAAACTGTTAAAATTCTTCAGAAACGTCACTTTTGAAGTGTTTTCTTGTACTTTTAAGCCAATCAGATACCCTACGGGCTCGGAAAGTGCAACGAAACCATCAAATTTTAGCTAGAAACTGTATTTTTGTCGATTTTTATTGAATTTGAACTATATTTCAACGTTTTTTGATGGTTCTGAGCCACCAAACACACTTAAAGCATGCAGAATCGACTCAGAATAGGAAAAGGAGACGTTTAGGTCAATTTTATGCATTCTGGCGTTCGTAGATACAAGAAAACTGTTAAAATTCTTCAGAAACGTCACTTTTGAAGTGTTTTCTTGTACTTTTAAGCCAATCAGATACCCTACGGGCTCGGAAAGTGCAACGAAACCATCAAATTTTAGCTAGAAACTGTATTTTTGTCGATTTTTATTGAATTTGAACTATATTTCAACGTTTTTTGATGGTTCTGAGCCACCAAACACACTTAAAGCATGCAGAATCGACTCAGAATAGGAAAAGGAGACGTTTAGGTCAATTTTATGCATTCTGGCGTTCGTAGATACAAGAAAACTGTTAAAATTCTTCAGAAACGTCGCTTTTGAAGTGTTTTCTTGTACTTTTAAGCCAATCAGATACCCTATGGGCTCGGAAAGTGCAACGAAACCATCAAATTTTAGCTAGAAACTGTTTTTTGTCGATTTTTATTGAATTTGAACTATATTTCAACGTTTTTTGATGGTTCTGAGCCACCAAACACACTTAAAGCATGCAGAATCGACTCAGAATAGGAAAAGGAGACGTTTAGGTCAATTTTATGCATTCTGGCGTTCGTAGATACAAGAAAACTGTTAAAATTCTTCAGAAACGTCACTTTTGAAGTGTTTTCTTGTACTTTTAAGCCAATCAGATACCCTACGGGCTCGGAAAGTGCAACGAAACCATCAAATTTTAGCTAGAAACTGTATTTTTGTCGATTTTTATTGAATTTGAACTATATTTCAACGTTTTTTGATGGTTCTGAGCCACCAAACACACTTAAAGCATGCAGACTCGACTCAGAATAGGAAAAGGAGACGTTTAGGTCAATTTTATGCATTCTGGCGTTCGTAGATACAAGAAAACTGTTAAAATTCTTCAGAAACGTCACTTTTGAAGTGTTTTCTTGTACTTTTAAGCCAATCAGATACCCTACGGGCTCGGAAAGTGCAACGAAACCATCAAATTTTAGCTAGAAACTGTATTTTTGTCGATTTTTATTGAATTTGAACTATATTTCAACGTTTTTTGATGGTTCTGAGCCACCAAACACACTTAAAGCATGCAGAATCGACTCAGAATAGGAAAAGGAGACGTTTAGGTCAATTTTATGCATTCTGGCGTTCGTAGATACAAGAAAACTGTTAAAATTCTTCAGAAACGTCACTTTTGAAGTGTTTTCTTGTACTTTTAAGCCAATCAGATACCCTACAGGCTCGGAAAGTGCAACGAAACCATCAAATTTTAGCTAGAAACTGTATTTTTGTCGATTTTTATTGAATTTGAACTATATTTCAACGTTTTTTGATGGTTCTGAGCCACCAAACACACTTAAAGCATGCAGAATCGACTCAGAATAGGAAAAGGAGACGTTTAGGTCAATTTTATGCATTCTGGCGTTCGTAGATACAAGAAAACTGTTAAAATTCTTCAGAAACGTCACTTTTGAAGTGTTTTCTTGTACTTTTAAGCCAATCAGATACCCTACGGGCTCGGAAAGTGCAACGAAACCATCAAATTTTAGCTAGAAAATGTATTTTTGTCGATTTTGATTGAATTTGAACTATATTTCAACGTTTTTTGATGGTTCTGAGCCACCAAACACACTTAAAGCATGCAGAATCGACTCAGAATAGGAAAAGGAGACGTTTAGGTCAATTTTATGCATTCTGGCGTTCGTAGATACAAGAAAACTGTTAAAATTCTTCAGAAACGTCACTTTTGAAGTGTTTTCTTGTACTTTTAAGCCAATCAGATACCCTACGGGCTCGGAAAGTGCAACGAAGCCATCAAATTTTAGCTAGAAACTGTATTTTTGTCGATTTTTATTGAATTTGAACTATATTTCAACGTTTTTTGATGGTTCTGAGCCACCAAACACACTTAAAGCATGCAGAATCGACTCAGAATAGGAAAAGGAGACGTTTAGGTCAATTTTATGCATTCTGGCGTTCGTAGATACAAGAAAACTGTTAAAATTCTTCAGAAACGTCGCTTTTGAAGTGTTTTCTTGTACTTTTAAGCCAATCAGATACCCTATGGGCTCGGAAAGTGCAACGAAACCATCAAATTTTAGCTAGAAACTGTTTTTTGTCGATTTTTATTGAATTTGAACTATATTTCAACGTTTTTTGATGGTTCTGAGCCACCAAACACACTTAAAGCATGCAGAATCGACTCAGAATAGGAAAAGGAGACGTTTAGGTCAATTTTATGCATTCTGGCTTTCGTAGATACAAGAAAACTGTTAAAATTCTTCAGAAACGTCACTTTTGAAGTGTTTTCTTGTACTTTTAAGCCAATCAGATACCCTACGGGCTCGGAAAGTGCAACGAAACCATCAAATTTTAGCTAGAAACTGTATTTTTGTCGATTTTTATTGAATTTGAACTATATTTCAACGTTTTTTGATGGTTCTGAGCCACCAAAAACACTTAAAGCATGCAGAATCGACTCAGAATAGGAAAAGGAGACGTTTAGGTCAATTTTATGCATTCTGGCGTTCGTAGATACAAGAAAACTGTTAAAATTCTTCAGAAACGTCACTTTTGAAGTGTTTTCTTGTACTTTTAAGCCAATCAGATACCCTACGGGCTCGGAAAGTGCAACGAAACCATCAAATTTTAGCTAGAAACTGTATTTTTGTCGATTTTTATTGAATTTGAACTATATTTCAACGTTTTTTGATGGTTCTGAGCCACCAAACACACTTAAAGCATGCAGAATCGACTCAGAATAGGAAAAGGAGACGTTTAGGTCAATTTTATGCATTCTGGCGTTCGTAGATACAAGAAAACTGTTAAAATTCTTCAGAAACGTCACTTTTGAAGTGTTTTCTTGTACTTTTAAGCCAATCAGATACCCTACGGGCTCGGAAAGTGCAACGAAACCATCAAATTTTAGCTAGAAACTGTATTTTTGTCGATTTTTATTGAATTTGAACTACATTTCAACGTTTTTTGATGGTTCTGAGCCACCAAACACACTTAAAGCATGCAGAATCGACTCAGAATAGGAAAAGGAGACGTTTAGGTCAATTTTATGCATTCTGGCGTTGTAGATACAAGAAAACTTTTAAAATTCTTCAGAAACGTCACTTTTGAAGTGTTTTCTTGTACTTTTAAGCCAATCAGATACCCTACGGGCTCGGAAAGTGCAACGAAACCATCAAATTTTAGCTAGAAACTGTATTTTTGTCGATTTTTATTGAATTTGAACTATATTTCAACGTTTTTTGATGGTTCTGAGCCACCAAACACACTTAAAGCATGCAGAATCGACTCAAAATAGGAAAAGGAGACGTTTAGGTCAATTTTATGCATTCTGGCGTTCGTAGATACAAGAAAACTGTTAAAATTCTTCAGAAACGTCACTTTTGAAGTGTTTTCTTGTACTTTTAAGCCAATCAGATACCCTACGGGCTCGGAAAGTGCAACGAAACCATCAAATTTTAGCTAGAAACTGTATTTTTGTCGATTTTTATTGAATTTGAACTATATTTCAACGTTTTTTGATTATTCTGAACCACCAAACACACTTAAAGCATGCAGAATCGACTCAGAATAGGAAAAGGAGACGTTTAGGTCAATTTTATGCATTCTGGCGTTCGTAGATACAAGAAAACTGTTAAAATTCTTCAGAAACGTCACTTTTGAAGTGTTTTCTTGTACTTTTAAGCCAATCAGATACCCTACGGGCTCGGAAAGTGCAACGAAACCATCAAATTTTAGCTAGAAACTGTATTTTTGTCGATTTTTATTGAATTTGAACTATATTTCAACGTTTTTTGATGGTTCTGAGCCACCAAACACACTTAAAGCATGCAGAATCGACTCAGAATAGGAAAAGGAGACGTTTAGGTCAATTTTATGCATTCTGGCGTTCGTAGATACAAGAAAACTGTTAAAATTCTTCAGAAACGCCACTTTTGAAGTGTTTTCTTGTACTTTTAAGCCAATCAGATACCCAACGGGCTCGGAAAGTGCAACGAAACCATCAAATTTTAGCTAGAAACTGTATTTTTGTCGATTTTTATTGAATTTGAACTATATTTCAACGTTTTTTGATGGTTCTGAGCCACCAAACACACTTAAAGCATGCAGAATCGACTCAGAATAGGAAAAGGAGACGTTTAGGTCAATTTTATGCATTCTGACGTTCGTAGATACAAGAAAACTGTTAAAATTCTTCAGAAACGTCACTTTTGAAGTGTTTTCTTGTACTTTTAAGCCAATCAGATACCCTACGGGCTCGGAAAGTGCAACGAAACCATCAAATTTTAGCTAGAAACTGTATTTTTGTCGATTTTTATTGAATTTGAACTATATTTCAACGTTTTTTGATGGTTCTGAGCCACCAAACACACTTAAAGCATGCAGAATCGACTCAGAATAGGAAAAGGAGACG
The DNA here is from genome assembly GCF_036711695.1 of Zophobas morio. NCBI lineage: Eukaryota > Metazoa > Arthropoda > Insecta > Coleoptera > Tenebrionidae > Zophobas > Zophobas morio. Next base: position 24,828 of record NW_026972721.1, on the reverse strand, counting down.
TTTAGGTCAATTTTATGCATTCTGGCGTTCGTAGATACAAGAAAACTGTTAAAATTCTTCAGAAACGTCACTTTTGAAGTGTTTTCTTGTACTTTTAAGCCAATCAGATACCCTACGGGCTCGGAAAGTGCAACGAAACCATCAAATTTTAGCTAGAAACTGTATTTTTGTCGATTTTTATTGAATTTGAACTATATTTCAACGTTTTTTGATGGTTCTGAGCCACCAAACACACTTAAAGCATGCAGAATCGACTCAGAATAGGAAAAGGAGACGTTTAGGTCAATTTTATGCATTCTGGCGTTCGTAGATACAAGAAAACTGTTAAAATTCTTCAGAAACGTCACTTTTGAAGTGTTTTCTTTTACTTTTAAGCCAATCAGATACCCTACGGGCTCGGAAAGTGCAACGAAACCATCAAATTTTAGCTAGAAACTGTATTTTTGTCGATTTTTATTGAATTTGAACTATATTTCAACGTTTTTTGATGGTTCTGAGCCACCAAACACACTTAAAGCATGCAGAATCGACTCAGAATAGAAAAAGGAGACGTTTAGGTCAATTTTATGCATTCTGGCGTTCGTAGATACAAGAAAACTGTTAAAATTCTTCAGAAACGTCACTTTTGAAGTGTTTTCTTGTACTTTTAATCCAATCAGATACCCTACGGGCTCGGAAAGTGCAACGAAACCATCAAATTTTAGCTAGAAACTGTATTTTTGTCGATTTTTATTGAATTTGAACTATATTTCAACGTTTTTTGATGGTTCTGAGCCACCAAACACACTTAAAGCATGCAGAATCGACTCAGAATAGGAAAAGGAGACGTTTAGGTCAATTTTATGCATTCTGGCGTTCGTAGATACAAGAAAACTGTTAAAATTCTTCAGAAACGTCACTTTTGAAGTGTTTTCTTGTACTTTTAAGCCAATCAGATACCCTACGGGCTCGGAAAGTGCAACGAAACCATAAAATTTTAGCTAGAAACTGTATTTTTGTCGATTTTTATTGAATTTGAACTATATTTCAACGTTTTTTGATGGTTCTGAGCCACCAAACACACTTAAAGCATGCAGAATCGACTCAGAATAGGAAAAGGAGACGTTTAGGTCAATTTTATGCATTCTGGCGTTCGTAGATACAAGAAAACTGTTAAAATTCTTCAGAAACGTCACTTTTGAAGTGTTTTCTTGTACTTTTAAGCCAATCAGATACCCTACGGGCTCGGAAAGTGCAACGAAACCATCAAATTTTAGCTAGAAACTGTATTTTTGTCGATTTTTATTGAATTTGAACTATATTTCAACGTTTTTTGATGGCTCTGAGCCACCAAACACACTTGAAGCATGCAGAATCGACTCAGAATAGGAAAAGGAGACGTTTAGGTCAATTTTATGCATTCTGGCGTTCGTAGATACAAGAAAACTGTTAAAATTCTTCAGAAACGTCACTTTTGAAGTGTTTTCTTGTACTTTTAAGCCAATCAGATACCCTACGGGCTCGGAAAGTGCAACGAAACCATCAAATTTTAGCTAGAAACTGTATTTTTGTCGATTTTTGTTGAATTTGAACTATATTTCAACGTTTTTTGATGGTTCTGAGCCACCAAACACACTTAAAGCATGCCGAATCGACTCAGAATAGGAAAAGGAGACGTTTAGGTCAATTTTATGCATTCTGGCTTTCGTAGATACAAGAAAACTGTTAAAATTCTTCAGAAACGTCACTTTTGAAGTGTTTTCTTGTACTTTTAAGCCAATCAGATACCCTACGGGCTCGGAAAGTGCAACGAAACCATCAAATTTTAGCTAGAAACTGTATTTTTGTCGATTTTTATTGAATTTGAACTATATTTCAACGTTTTTTGATGGTTCTGAGCCACCAAACACACTTAAAGCATGCAGAATCGACTCAGAATAGGAAAAGGAGACGTTTAGGTCAATTTAATGCATTCTGGCGTTCGTAGATACAAGAAAACTGTTAAAATTCTTCAGAAACGTCACTTTTGAAGTGTTTTCTTGTACTTTTAAGCCAATCAGATACCCTACGGGCTCGGAAAGTGCAACGAAACCATCAAATTTTAGCTAGAAACTGTATTTTTGTCGATTTTTATTGAATTTGAACTATATTTCAACGTTTTTTGATGGTTCTGAGCCACCAAACACACTTAAAGCATGCAGAATCGACTCAGAATAGGAAAAGGAGACGTTTAGGTCAATTTTATGCATTCTGGCGTTCGTAGATACAAGAAAACTGTTAAAATTCTTCAGAAACGTCACTTTTGAAGTGTTTTCTTGTACTTTTAAGCCAATCAGATACCCTACGGGCTCGGAAAGTGCAACGAAACCATCAAATTTTAGCTAGAAACTGTATTTTTGTCGATTTTTATTGAATTTGAACTATATTTCAACGTTTTTTGATGGTTCTGAGCCACCAAACACACTTAAAGCATGCAGAATCGACTCCGAATAGGAAAAGGAGACGTTTAGGTCAATTTTATGCACTCTGGCGTTCGTAGATACAAGAAAACTGTTAAAATTCTTCAGAAACGTCACTTTTGAAGTGTTTTCTTGTACTTATAAGCCAATCAGATACCCTACGGGCTCGGAAAGTGCAACGAAACCATCAAATTTTAGCTAGAAACTGTATTTTTGTCGATTTTTATTGAATTTGAACTATATTTCAACGTTTTTTGATGGTCCTGAGCCACCAAACACACTTAAAGCATGCAGAATCGACTCAGAATAGGAAAAGGAGACGTTTAGGTCAATTTTATGCATTCTGGCGTTCGTAGATACAAGAAAACTGTTAAAATTCTTCAGAAACGTCACTTTTGAAGTGTTTTCTTGTACTTTTAAGCCAATCAGATACCCTACGGGCTCGGAAAGTGCAACGAAACCATCAAATTTTAGCTAGAAACTGTATTTTTGTCGATTTTTATTGAATTTGAACTATATTTCAACGTTTTTTGATGGTTCTGAGCCACCAAACACACTTAAAGCATGCAGAATCGACTCAGAATAGGAAAAGGAGACGTTTAGGTCAATTTTATGCATTCTGGCGTTCGTAGATACAAGAAAACTGTTAAAATTCTTCAGAAACGTCAATTTTGAAGTGTTTTCTTGTACTTTTAAGCCAATCAGATACCCTACGGGCTCGGAAAGTGCAACGAAACCATCAAATTTTAGCTAGAAACTGTATTTTTGTCGATTTTTATTGAATTTGAACTATATTTCAACGTTTTTTGATGGTTCTGAGCCACCAAACACACTTAAAGCATGCAGAATCGACTCAGAATAGGAAAAGGAGACGTTTAGGTCAATTTTATGCATTCTGGCGTTCGTAGATACAAGAAAACTGTTAAAATTCTTCAGAAACGTCACTTTTGAAGTGTTTTCTTGTACTTTTAAGCCAATCAGATACCCTACGGGCTCGGAAAGTGCAACGAAACCATCAAATTTTAGCTAGAAACAGTATTTTTGTCGATTTTTATTGAATTTGAACTATATTTCAACGTTTTTTGATGGTTCTGAGCCACCAAACACACTTAAAGCATGCAGAATCGACTCAGAATAGGAAAAGGAGACGTTTAGGTCAATTTTATGCATTCTGGCGTTCGTAGATACAAGAAAACTGTTAAAATTCTTCAGAAACGTCACTTTTGAAGTGTTTTCTTGTACTTTTAAGCCAATCAGATACCCTACGGGCTCGGAAAGTGCAACGAAACCATCAAATTTTAGCTAGAAACTGTATTTTTGTCGATTTTTATTGAATTTGAACTATATTTCAACGTTTTTTGATGGTTCTGAGCCACCAAACACACTTAAAGCATGCAGAATCGACTCAGAATAAGAAAAGGAGACGTTTAGGTCAATTTTATGCATTCTGGCGTTCGTAGATACAAGAAAACTGTTAAAATTCTTCAGAAACGTCACTTTTGAAGTGTTTTCTTGTACTTTTAACCCAATCAGATACCCTACGGGCTCGGAAAGTGCAACGAAACCATCAAATTTTAGCTAGAAACTGTATTTTTGTCGATTTTTATTGAATTTGAACTATATTTCAACGTTTTTTGATGGTTCTGAGCCACCAAACACACTTAAAGCATGCAGAATCGACTCAGAATAGGAAAAGGAGACGTTTAGGTCAATTTTATGCATTCTGGCGTTCGTAGATACAAGAAAACTGTTAAAATTCTTCAGAAACTTCACTTTTGAAGTGTTTTCTTGTACTTTTAAGCCAATCAGATACCCTACGGGCTCGGAAAGTGCAACGAAACCATCAAATTTTAGCTAGAAACTGTATTTTTGTCGATTTTTATTGAATTTGAACTATATTTCAACGTTTTTTGATGGTTCTGAGCCACCAAACACACATAAAGCATGCAGAATCGACTCAGAATAGGAAAAGGAGACGTTTAGGTCAATTTTATGCATTCTGGCGTTCGTAGATACAAGAAAACTGTTAAAATTCTTCAGAAACGTCACTTTTGAAGTGTTTTCTTGTACTTTTAAGCCAATCAGATACCCTACGGGCTCGGAAAGCGCAACGAAACCATCAAATTTTAGCTAGAAACTGTATTTTTGTCGATTTTTATTGAATTTGAACTATATTTCAACGTTTTTTGATGGTTCTGAGCCACCAAACACACTTAAAGCATGCAGAATCGACTCAGAATAGGAAAAGGAGACGTTTAGGTCAATTTTATGCATTCTGGCGTTCGTAGATACAAGAAAACTGTTAAAATTCTTCAGAAACATCACTTTTGAAGTGTTTTCTTGTACTTTTAAGCCAATCAGATACCCTACGGGCTCGGAAAGTGCAACGAAACCATCAAATTTTAGCTAGAAACTGTATTTTTGTCGATTTTTATTGAATTTGAACTATATTTCAACGTTTTTTGATGGTTCTGAGCCACCAAACACACTTAAAGCATGCAGAATCGACTCAGAATAGGAAAAGGAGACGTTTAGGTCAATTTTATGCATTCTGGCGTTCGTAGATACAAGAAAACTGTTAAAATTCTTCAGAAACGTCACTTTTGAAGTGTTTTCTTGTACTTTTAAGCCAATCAGATACCCAACGGGCTCGGAAAGTGCAACGAAACCATCAAATTTTAGCTAGAAACTGTATTTTTGTCGATTTTTATTGAATTTGAACTATATTTCAACGTTTTTTGATGGTTCTGAGCCACCAAACACACTTAAAGCATGCAGAATCGACTCAGAATAGGAAAAGGAGACGTTTAGGTCAATTTTATGCATTCTGGCGATCGTAGATACAAGAAAACTGTTAAAATTCTTCAGAAACGTCACTTTTGAAGTGTTTTCTTGTACTTTTAAGCCAATCAGATACCCTACGGGCTCGGAAAGTGCAACGAAACCATCAAATTTTAGCTAGAAACTGTATTTTTGTCGATTTTTATTGAATTTGAACTATATTTCAACGTTTTTTGATGGTTCTGAGCCACCAAACACACTTAAAGCATGCAGAATCGACTCAGAATAGGAAAAGGAGACGTTTAGGTCAATTTTATGCATTCTGGCGTTCGTAGATACAAGAAAACTGTTAAAATTCTTCAGAAACGTCACTTTTGAAGTGTTTTCTTGTACTTTTAAGCCAATCAGATACCCTACGGGCTCGGAAAGTGCAACGAAACCATCAAATTTTAGCTAGAAACTGTATTTTTGTCGATTTTTATTGAATTTGAACTATATTTCAACGTTTTTTGATGGTTCTGAGCCACCAAACACACTTAAAGCATGCAGAATCGACTCAGAATAGGAAAAGGAGACGTTTAGGTCAATTTTATGCATTCTGGCGTTCGTAGATACAAGAAAACTGTTAAAATTCTTCAGAAACGTCACTTTTGAAGTGTTTTCTTGTACTTTTAAGCCAATCAGATACCCTACGGGCTCGGAAAGTGCAACGAAACCATCAAATTTTAGCTAGAAACTGTATTTTTGTCGATTTTTATTGAATTTGAACTATATTTCAACGTTTTTTGATGGTTCTGAGCCACCAAACACACTTAAAGCATGCAGAATCGACTCAGAATAGGAAAAGGAGACGTTTAGGTCAATTTTATGCATTCTGGCGTTCGTAGATACAAGAAAACTGTTAAAATTCTTCAGAAACGTCACTTTTGAAGTGTTTTCTTGTACTTTTAAGCCAATCAGATACCCTACGGGCTCGGAAAGTGCAACGAAACCATCAAATTATAGCTAGAAACTGTATTTTTGTCGATTTTTATTGAATTTGAACTATATTTCAACGTTTTTTGATGGTTCTGAGCCACCAAACACACTTAAAGCATGCAGAATCGACTCAGAATAGGAAAAGGAGACGTTTAGGTCAATTTTATGCATTCTGGCGTTCGTAGATACAAGAAAACTGTTAAAATTCTTCAGAAACGTCACTTTTGAAGTGTTTTCTTGTACTTTTAAGCCAATCAGATACCCAACGGGCTCGGAAAGTGCAACGAAACCATCAAATTTTAGCTAGAAACTGTATTTTTGTCGATTTTTATTGAATTTGAACTATATTTCAACGTTTTTTGATGGTTCTGAGCCACCAAACACACTTAAAGCATGCAGAATCGACTCAGAATAGGAAAAGGAGACGTTTAGGTCAATTTTATGCATTCTGGCGTTCGTAGATACAAGAAAACTGTTAAAATTCTTCAGAAACGTCACTTTTGAAGTGTTTTCTTGTACTTTTAAGCCAATCAGATACCCTACGGGCTCGGAAAGTGCAACGAAACCATCAAATTTTAGCTAGAAACTGTATTTTTGTCGATTTTTATTGAATTTGAACTATATTTCAACGTTTTTTGATGGTTCTGAGCCACCAAACACACTTAAAGCATGCAGAATCGACTCAGAATAGGAAAAGGAGACGTTTAGGTCAATTTTATGCATTCTGGCGTTCGTAGATACAAGAAAACTGTTAAAATTCTTCAGAAACGTCACTTTTGAAGTGTTTTCTTGTACTTTTAAGCCAATCAGATACCCTACGGGCTCGGAAAGTGCAACGAAACCATCAAATTTTAGCTAGAAACTGTATTTTTGTCGATTTTTATTGAATTTGAACTATATTTCAACGTTTTTTGATGGTTCTGAGCCACCAAACACACTTAAAGCATGCAGAATCGACTCAGAATAGGAAAAGGAGACGTTTAGGTCAATTTTATGCATTCTGGCGTTCGTAGATACAAGAAAACTGTTAAAATTCTTCAGAAACGTCACTTTTGAAGTGTTTTCTTGTACTTTTAAGCCAATCAGATACCCTACGGGCTCGGAAAGTGCAACGAAACCATCAAATTTTAGCTAGAAACTGTATTTTAGTCGATTTTTATTGAATTTGAACTATATTTCAAAGTTTTTTGATGGTTCTGAGCCACCAAACACACTTAAAGCATGCAGAATCGACTCAGAATAGGAAAAGGAGGCGTTTAGGTCAATTTTATGCATTCTGGCTTTCGTAGATACAAGAAAACTGTTAAAATTCTTCAGAAACGTCACTTTTGAAGTGTTTTCTTGTACTTTTAAGCCAATCAGATACCCTACGGGCTCGGAAAGTGCAACGAAACCATCAAATTTTAGCTAGAAACTGTATTTTTGTCGATTTTTATTGAATTTGAACTATATTTCAACGTTTTTTGATGGTTCTGAGCCACCAAACACACTTAAAGCATGCAGAATCGACTCAGAATAGGAAAAGGAGACGTTTAGGTCAATTTAATGCATTCTGGCGTTCGTAGATGCAAGAAAACTGTTAAAATTCTTCAGAAACGTCACTTTTGAAGTGTTTTCTTGTACTTTTAAGCCAATCAGATACCCTACGGGCTCGGAAAGTGCAACGAAACCATCAAATTTTAGCTAGAAACTGTATTTTTGTCGATTTTTATTGAATTTGAACTATATTTCAACGTTTTTTGATGGTTCTGAGCCACCAAACACACTTAAAGCATGCAGAATCGACTCAGAATAGGAAAAGGAGACGTTTAGGTCAATTTTATGCATTCTGGCGTTCGTAGATACAAGAAAACTGTTAAAATTCTTCAGAAACGTCACTTTTGAAGTGTTTTCTTGTACTTTTAAGCCAATCAGATACCCTACGGGCTCGGAAAGTGCAACGAAACCATCAAATTTTAGCTAGAAACTGTATTTTTGTCGATTTTTATTGAATTTGAACTATATTTCAACGTTTTTTGTTGGTTCTGAGCCACCAAACACACTTAAAGCATGCAGAATCGACTCAGAATAGGAAAAGGAGACGTTTAGGTCAATTTTATGCATTCTGGCGTTCGTAGATACAAGAAAACTGTTAAAATTCTTCAGAAACGTCACTTTTGAAGTGTTTTCTTGTACTTTTAAGCCAATCAGATACCCTACGGGCTCGGAAAGTGCAACGAAACCATCAAATTTTAGCTAGAAACTGTATTTTTGTCGATTTTTATTGAATTTGAACTATATTTCAACGTTTTTTGATGGTTCTGAGCCACCAAACACACTTAAAGCATGCAGAATCGACTCAGAATAGGAAAAGGAGACGTTTAGGTCAATTTTATGCATTCTGGCGTTCGTAGATACAAGAAAACTGTTAAAATTCTTCAGAAACGTCACTTTTGAAGTGTTTTCTTGTACTTTTAAGCCAATCAGATACCCTACGGGCTCGGAAAGTGCAACGAAACCATCAAATTTTAGCTAGAAACTGTATTTTTGTCGATTTTTATTGAATTTGAACTATATTTCAACGTTTTTTGATGGTTCTGAGCCACCAAACACACTTAAAGCATGCAGAATCGACTCAGAATAGGAAAAGGAGACGTTTAGGTCAATTTTATGCATTCTGGCGTTCGTAGATACAAGAAAACTGTTAAAATTCTTCAGAAACGTCGCTTTTGAAGTGTTTTCTTGTACTTTTAAGCCAATCAGATACCCTACGGGCTCGGAAAGTGCAACGAAACCATCAAATTTTAGGTAGAAACTGTTTTTTGTCGATTTTTATTGAATTTGAACTATATTTCAACGTTTTTTGATGGTTCTGAGCCACCAAACACACTTAAAGCATGCAGAATCGACTCAGAATAGGAAAAGGAGACGTTTAGGTCAATTTTATGCATTCTGGCTTTCGTAGATACAAGAAAACTGTTAAAATTCTTCAGAAACGTCACTTTTGAAGTGTTTTCTTGTACTTTTAAGCCAATCAGATACCCTACGGGCTCGGAAAGTGCAACGAAACCATCAAATTTTAGCTAGAAACTGTATTTTTGTCGATTTTTATTGAATTTGAACTATATTTCAACGTTTTTTGATGGTTCTGAGCCACCAAACACACTTAAAGCATGCAGAATCGACTCAGAATAGGAAAAGGAGACGTTTAGGTCAATTTAATGCATTCTGGCGTTCGTAGATGCAAGAAAACTGTTAAAATTCTTCAGAAACGTCACTTTTGAAGTGTTTTCTTGTACTTTTTAGCCAATCAGATACCCTACGGGCTCGGAAAGTGCAACGAAACCATCAAATTTTAGCTAGAAACTGTATTTTTGTCGATTTTTATTGAATTTGAACTATATTTCAACGTTTTTTGATGGTTCTGAGCCACCAAACACACTTAAAGCATGCAGAATCGACTCAGAATAGGAAAAGGAGACGTTTAGGTCAATTTTATGCATTCTGGCGTTCGTAGATACAAGAAAACTGTTAAAATTCTTCAGAAACGTCACTTTTGAAGTGTTTTCTTGTACTTTTAAGCCAATCAGATACCCTACGGGCTCGGAAAGTGCAACGAAACCATCAAATTTTAGCTAGAAACTGTATTTTTGTCGATTTTTATTGAATTTGAACTATATTTCAACGTTTTTTGATGGTTCTGAGCCACCAAACACACTTAAAGCATGCAGAATCGACTCAGAATAGGAAAAGGAGACGTTTAGGTCAATTTTATGCATTCTGGCGTTCGTAGATACAAGAAAACTGTTAAAATTCTTCAGAAACGTCACTTTTGAAGTGTTTTCTTGTACTTTTAAGCCAATCAGATACCCTACGGGCTCGGAAAGTGCAACGAAACCATCAAATTTTAGCTAGAAACTGTATTTTTGTCGATTTTTATTGAATTTGAACTATATTTCAACGTTTTTTGATGGTTCTGAGCCACCAAACACACTTAAAGCATGCAGAATCGACTCAGAATAGGAAAAGGAGACGTTTAGGTCAATTTTATGCATTCTGGCGTTCGTAGATACAAGAAAACTGTTAAAATTCTTCAGAAACGTCACTTTTGAAGTGTTTTCTTGTACTTTTAAGCCAATCAGATACCCTACGGGCTCGGAGAGTGCAACGAAACCATCAAATTTTAGCTAGAAACTGTATTTTTGTCGATTTTTATTGAATTTGAACTATATTTCAACGTTTTTTGATGGTTCTGAGCCACCAAACACACTTAAAGCATGCAGAATCGACTCAGAATAGGAAAAGGAGACGTTTAGGTCAATTTTATGCATTCTGGCGTTCGTAGATACAAGAAAACTGTTAAAATTCTTCAGAAACGTCACTTTTGAAGTGTTTTCTTGTACTTTTAAGCCAATCAGATACCCTACGGGCTCGGAAAGTGCAACGAAACCATCAAATTTTAGCTAGAAACTGTATTTTTGTCGATTTTTATTGAATTTGAACTATATTTCAACGTTTTTTGATGGTTCTGAGCCACCAAACACACTTAAAGCATGCAGAATCGACTCAGAATAGGAAAAGGAGACGTTTAGGTCAATTTTATGCATTCTGGCGTTCGTAGATACAAGAAAACTGTTAAAATTCTTCAGAAACGTCACTTTTGAAGTGTTTTCTTGTACTTTTAAGCCAATCAGATACCCTACGGGCTCGGAAAGTGCAACGAAACCATCAAATTTTAGCCAGAAACTGTATTTTTGTCGATTTTTATTGAATTTGAACTATATTTCAACGTTTTTTGATGGTTCTGAGCCACCAAACACACTTAAAGCATGCAGAATCGACTCAGAATAGGAAAAGGAGACGTTTAGGTCAATTTTATGCATTCTGGCGTTCGTAGATACAAGAAAACTGTTAAAATTCTTCAGAAACGTCACTTTTGAAGTGTTTTCTTGTACTTTTAAGCCAATCAGATACCCTACGGGCTCGGAAAGTGCAACGAAACCATCAAATTTTAGCTAGAAACTGTATTTTTGTCGATTTTTATTGAATTTGAACTATATTTCAACGTTTTTTGATGGTTCTGAGCCACCAAACACACTTAAAGCATGCAGAATCGACTCAGAATAGGAAAAGGAGACGTTTAGGTCAATTTTATGCATTCTGGCGTTCGTAGATACAAGAAAACTGTTAAAATTCTTCAGAAACGTCACTTTTGAAGTGTTTTCTTGTACTTTTAAGCCAATCAGATACCCTACGGGCTCGGAAAGTGCAACGAAACCATCAAATTTTAGCTAGAAACTGTATTTTTGTCGATTTTTATTGAATTTGAACTATATTTCAACGTTTTTTGATGGTTCTGAGCCACCAAACACACTTAAAGCATGCAGAATCGACTCAGAATAGGAAAAGGAGACGTTTAGGTCAATTTTATGCATTCTGGCGTTCGTAGATACAAGAAAACTGTTAAAATTCTTCAGAAACGTCACTTTTGAAGTGTTTTCTTGTACTTTTAAGCCAATCAGATACCCACGGGCTCGGAAAGTGCAACGAAACCATCAAATTTTAGCTAGAAACTGTATTTTTGTCGATTTTTATTGAATTTGAACTACATTTCAACGTTTTTTGATGGTTCTGAGCCACCAAACACACTTAAAGCATGCTTAATCGACTCAGAATAGGAAAAGGAGACGTTTAGGTCAATTTTATGCATTCTGGCGTTCGTAGATACAAGAAAACTGTTAAAATTCTTCAGAAACGTCACTTTTGAAGTGTTTTCTTGTACTTTTAAGCCAATCAGATACCCTACGGGCTCGGAAAGTGCAACGAAACCATCAAATTTTAGCTAGAAACTGTATTTTTGTCGATTTTTATTGAATTTGAACTATATTTCAACGTTTTTTGATGGTTCTGAGCCACCAAACACACTTAAAGCATGCAGAATCGACTCAGAATAGGAAAAGGAGACGTTTAGGTCAATCTTATGCATTCTGGCGTTCGTAGACACAAGAAAACTGTTAAAATTCTTCAGAAACGTCACTTTTGAAGTGTTTTCTTGTACTTTTAAGCCAATCAGATACCCTACGGGCTCGGAAAGTGCAACGAAACCATCAAATTTTAGCTAGAAACTGTATTTTTGTCGATTTTTATTGAATTTGAACTATATTTCAACGTTTTTTGATGGTTCTGAACCACCAAACACACTTAAAGCATGCAGAATCGACTCAGAATAGGAAAAGGAGACGTTTAGGTCAATTTTATGCATTCTGGCGTTCGTAGATACAATAAAACTGTTAAAATTCTTCAGAAACGTCACTTTTGAAGTGTTTTCTTGTACTTTTAAGCCAATCAGATACCCTACGGGCTCGGAAAGTGCAACGAAACCATCAAATTTTAGCTAGAAACTGTATTTTTGTCGATTTTTATTGAATTTGAACTATATTTCAACGTTTTTTGATGGTTCTGAGCCACCAAACACACTTAAAGCATGCAGAATCGACTCAGAATAGGAAAAGGAGACGTTTAGGTCAATTTTATGCATTCTGGCGTTCGTAGATACAAGAAAACTGTTAAAATTCTTCAGAAACGCCACTTTTGAAGTGTTTTCTTGTACTTTTAAGCCAATCAGATACCCAACGGGCTCGGAAAGTGCAACGAAACCATCAAATTTTAGCTAGAAACTGTATTTTTGTCGATTTTTATTGAATTTGAACTATATTTCAACGTTTTTTGATGGTTCTGAGCCACCAAACACACTTAAAGCATGCAGAATCGACTCAGAATAGGAAAAGGAGACGTTTAGGTCAATTTAATGCATTCTGGCGTTCGTAGATACAAGAAAACTGTTAAAATTCTTCAGAAACGTCACTTTTGAAGTGTTTTCTTTTACTTTTAAGCCAATCAGATACCCTACGGGCTCGGAAAGTGCAACGAAACCATCAAATTTTAGCTAGAAACTGTATTTTTGTCGATTTTTATTGAATTTGAACTATATTTCAACGTTTTTTGATGGTTCTGAGCCACCAAACACACTTAAAGCATGCAGAATCGACTCAGAATAGGAAAAGGAGACGTTTAGGTCAATTTTATGCATTCTGGCGTTCGTAGATACAAGAAAACTGTTAAAATTCTTCAGAAACGTCACTTTTGAAGTGTTTTCTTGTACTTTTAATCCAATCAGATACCCTACGGGCTCGGAAAGTGCAACGAAACCATCAAATTTTAGCTAGAAACTGTATTTTTGTCGATTTTTATTGAATTTGAACTATATTTCAACGTTTTTTGATGGTTCTGAGCCACCAAACACACTTAAAGCATGCAGAATCGACTCAGAATAGGAAAAGGAGACGTTTAGGTCAATTTTATGCATTCTGGCGTTCGTAGATACAAGAAAACTGTTAAAATTCTTCAGAAACGTCACTTTTGAAGTGTTTTCTTGTACTTTTAAGCCAATCAGATACCCTACGGGCTCGGAAAGTGCAACGAAACCATAAAATTTTAGCTAGAAACTGTATTTTTGTCGATTTTTATTGAATTTGAACTATATTTCAACGTTTTTTGATGGTTCTGAGCCACCAAACACACTTAAAGCATGCAGAATCGACTCAGAATAGGAAAAGGAGACGTTTAGGTCAATTTTATGCATTCTGGCGTTCGTAGATACAAGAAAACTGTTAAAATTCTTCAGAAACGTCACTTTTGAAGTGTTTTCTTGTACTTTTAAGCCAATCAGATACCCTACGGGCTCGGAAAGTGCAACGAAACCATCAAATTTTAGCTAGAAACTGTTTTTTTGTCGATTTTTATTGAATTTGAACTATATTTCAACGTTTTTTGATGGTTCTGAGCCACCAAACACACTTGAAGCATGCAGAATCGACTCAGAATAGGAAAAGGAGACGTTTAGGTCAATTTTATGCATTCTGGCGTTCGTAGATACAAGAAAACTGTTAAAATTCTTCAGAAACGTCACTTTTGAAGTGTTTTCTTGTACTTTTAAGCCAATCAGATACCCTACGGGCTCGGAAAGTGCAACGAAACCATCAAATTTTAGCTAGAAACTGTATTTTTGTCGATTTTTATTGAATTTGAACTATATTTCAACGTTTTTTGATGGTTCTGAGCCACCAAACACACTTAAAGCATGCAGAATCGACTCAGAATAGGAAAAGGAGACGTTTAGGTCAATTTTATGCATTCTGGCGTTCGTAGATACAAGAAAACTGTTAAAATTCTTCAGAAACGTCACTTTTGAAGTGTTTTCTTGTACTTTTAAGCCAATCAGATACCCGACGGGCTCGGAAAGTGCAACGAAACCATCAAATTTTAGCTAGAAACTGTATTTTTGTCGATTTTTATTGAATTTGAACTATATTTCAACGTTTTTTGATGGTTCTGAGCCACCAAACACACTTAAAGCATGCAGAATCGACTCAGAATAGGAAAAGGAGACGTTTAGGTCAATTTTATGCATTCTGGCGTTCGTAGATACAAGAAAACTGTTAAAATTCTTCAGAAACGTCACTTTTGAAGTGTTTTCTTGTACTTTTAAGCCAATCAGATACCCTACGGGCTCGGAAAGTGCAACGAAACCATCAAATTTTAGCTAGAAACTGTATTTTTGTCGACTTTTATTGAATTTGAACTATATTTCAACGTTTTTTGATGGTTCTGAGCCACCAAACACACTTAAAGCATGCAGAATCGACTCAGAATAGGAAAAGGAGACGTTTAGGTCAATTTTATGCATTCTGGCGTTCGTAGATACAAGAAAACTGTTAAAATTCTTCAGAAACGTCACTTTTGAAGTGTTTTCTTGTACTTTTAAGCCAATCAGATACCCTACGGGCTCGGAAAGTGCAACGAAACCATCAAATTTTAGCTAGAAACTGTATTTTTGTCGATTTTTATTGAATTTGAACTATATTTCAACGTTTTTTGATGGTTCTGAGCCGCCAAACACACTTAAAGCATGCAGAATCGACTCAGAATAGGAAAAGGAGACGTTTAGGTCAATTTTATGCATTCTGGCGTTCGTAGATACAAGAAAACTGTTAAAATTCTTCAGAAACGTCACTTTTGAAGTGTTTTCTTGTACTTTTAAGCCAATCAGATACCCTACGGGCTCGGAAAGTGCAACGAAACCATCAAATTTTAGCTAGAAACTGTATTTTTGTCGATTTTTATTGAATTTGAACTACATTTCAACGTTTTTTGATGGTTCTGAGCCACCAAACACACTTAAAGCATGCAGAATCGACTCAGAATAGGAAAAGGAGACGTTTAGGTCAATTTTATGCATTCTGGCGTTCGTAGATACAAGAAAACTGTTAAAATTCTTCAGAAACGTCACTTTTGAAGTGTTTTCTTGTACTTTTAAGCCAATCAGATACCCTACGGGCTCGGAAAGTGCAACGAAACCATCAAATTTTAGCTAGAAACTGTATTTTTGTCGATTTTTATTGAATTTGAACTACATTTCAACGTTTTTTGATGGTTCTGAGCCACCAAACACACTTAAAGCATGCAGAATCGACTCAGAATAGGAAAAGGAGACGTTTAGGTCAATTTTATGCATTCTGGCGTTCGTAGATACAAGAAAACTGTTAAAATTCTTCAGAAACGTCACTTTTGAAGTGTTTTCTTGTACTTTTAAGCCAATCAGATACCCTACGGGCTCGGAAAGTGCAACGAAACCATCAAATTTTAGCTAGAAACTGTATTTTTGTCGATTTTTATTGAATTTGAACTATATTTCAACGTTTTTTGATGGTTCTGAGCCACCAAACACACTTAAAGCTAAACGTCTCCTCTTCCTATTCTGAGTCGATTCTGCATGCTTTAAGTGTGTTTGGTGGCTCAGAACCATCAAAAAACGTTGAAATATAGTTCAAATTCAATAAAAATCGACAAAAATACAGTTTCTAGCTAAAATTTGATGGTTTCGTTGCACTTTCCGAGCCCTTAGGGTATCTGATTGGCTTAAAAGTACAAGAAAACACTTCAAAAGTGACGTTTCTGAAGAATTTTAACAGTTTTCTTGTATCTACGAACGCCAGAATGCATAAAATTGACCTAAACGTCTCCTTTTCCTATTCTGAGTCGATTCTGCATGCTTTAAGTGTGTTTGGTGGCTCAGAACCATCAAAAAACGTTGAAATATAGTTCAAATTCAATAAAAATCGACAAAAATACAGTTTCTAGCTAAAATTTGATGGTT
The DNA here is from genome assembly GCF_036711695.1 of Zophobas morio. Classification (NCBI taxonomy): domain Eukaryota; kingdom Metazoa; phylum Arthropoda; class Insecta; order Coleoptera; family Tenebrionidae; genus Zophobas; species Zophobas morio. The sequence continues at coordinate 8,436 of NW_026972721.1, read as the reverse complement.
TCGTTGCATTTTCCGAGCCCGTAGGGTATCTGATTGGCTTAAAAGTACAAGAAAACACTTCAAAAGTGACGTTTCTAAACAATTTTAACAGTTTTCTTGTATCTACGAACGCCAGAATGCATAAAATTGACCTAAACGTCTCCTTTTCCTATTCTGAGTCGATTCTGCATGCTTTAAGTGTGTTTGGTGGCTCAGAACCATCAAAAAACGTTGTAATATAGTTCAAATTCAATAAAAATCGACAAAAATACAGTTTCTAGCTAAAATTTGATGGTTTCGTTGCACTTCCCGAGCCCGTAGGGTATCTGATTGGCTTAAAAGTACAAGAAAACACTTCAAAAGTGACGTTTCTGAAGAATTTTAACAGTTTTCTTGTATCTACGAACGCCAGAATGCATAAAATTGACCTAAACGTCTCCTTTTCCTATTCTGAGTCGATTCTGCATGCTTTAAGAGTGTTTGGTGGCTCAGAACCATCAAAAAACGTTGAAATATAGTTCAAATTCAATAAAAATCGACAAAAATACAGTTTCTAGCTAAAATTTGATGGTTTCGTTGCACTTTCCGAGCCCGTAGGGTATCTGATTGGCTTAAAAGTACAAGAAAACACTTCAAAAGTGACGTTTCTGAAGAATTTTAACAGTTTTCTTGTATCTACGAACGCCAGAATGCATAAAATTGACCTAAACGTCTCCTTTTCCTATTCTGAGTCGATTCTGCATGCTTTAAGTGTGTTTGGTGGCTCAGAACCATCAAAAAACGTTGAAATATAGTTCAAATTCAATAAAAATCGACAAAAATACAGTTTCTAGCTAAAATTTGATGGTTTCGTTGCACTTTCCGAGCCCGTTGGGTATCTGATTGGCTTAAAAGTACAAGAAAACACTTCAAAAGTGACGTTTCTGAAGAATTTTAACAGTTTTCTTGTATCTACGAACGCCAGAATGCATAAAATTGACCTAAACGTCTCCTTTTCCTATTCTGAGTCGATTCTGCATGCTTTAAGTGTGTTTGGTGGCTCAGAACCATCAAAAAACGTTGAAATATAGTTCAAATTCAATAAAAATCGACAAAAGTACAGTTTCTAGCTAAAATTTGATGGTTTCGTTGCACTTTCCGAGCCCGTAGGGTATCTGATTGGCTTAAAAGTACAAGAAAACACTTCAAAAGTGACGTTTCTGAAGAATTTTAACAGTTTTCTTGTATCCACGAACGCCAGAATGCATAAAATTGACCTAAACGTCTCCTTTTCCTATTCTGAGTCGATTCTGCATGCTTTAAGTGTGTTTGGTGGCTCAGAACCATCAAAAAACGTTGAAATATAGTTCAAATTCAATAAAAATCGACAAAAATACAGTTTCTAGCTAAAATTTGATGGTTTCGTTGCACTTTCCGAGCCCGTCGGGTATCTGATTGGCTTAAAAGTACAAGAAAACACTTCAAAAGTGACGTTTCTGAAGAATTTTAACAGTTTTCTTGTATCTACGAACGCCAGAATGCATAAAATTGACCTAAACGTCTCCTTTTCCTATTCTGAGTCGATTCTGCATGCTTTAAGTGTGTTTGGTGGCTCAGAACCATCAAAAAACGTTGAAATATAGTTCAAATTCAATAAAAATCGACAAAAATACAGTTTCTAGCTAAAATTTGATGGTTTCGTTGCACTTTCCGAGCCCGTAGGGTATCTGATTGGCTTAAAAGTACAAGAAAACACTTCAAAAGTGACGTTTCTGAAGAATTTTAACGGTTTTCTTGTATCTACGAACGCCAGAGTGCATAAAATTGACCTAAACGTCTCCTTTTCCTATTCTGAGTCGATTCTGCATGCTTTAAGTGTGTTTGGTGGCTCAGAACCATCAAAAAACTTTGAAATATAGTTCAAATTCAATAAAAATCGACAAAAATACAGTTTCTAGCTAAAATTTGATGGTTTCGTTGCACTTTCCGAGCCCGTAGGGTATCTGATTGGCTTAAAAGTACAAGAAAACACTTCAAAAGTGACGTTTCTGAAGAATTTTAACAGTTTTCTTGTATCTACGAACGCCAGAATGCATAAAATTGACCTAAACGTCTCCTTTTCCTATTCTGAGTCGATTCTGCATGCTTTAAGTGTGTTTGGTGGCTCAGAACCATCAAAAAACGTTGAAATATAGTTCAAATTCAATAAAAATCGACAAAAATACAGTTTCTAGCTAAAATTTGATGGTTTCGTTGCACTTTCCGAGCCCGTAGGGTATCTGATTGGCTTAAAAGTACAAGAAAACACTTCAAAAGTGACGTTTCTGAAGAATTTTAACAGTTTTCTTGTATCTACGAACGCCAGAATGCATAAAATTGACCTAAACGTCTCCTTTTCCTATTCTGAGTCGATTCTGCATGCTTTAAGTGTGTTTGGTGGCTCAGAACCATCAAAAAACGTTGAAATATAGTTCAAATTCAATAAAAATCGACAAAAATACAGTTTCTAGCTAAAATTTGATGGTTTCGTTGCACTTTCCGAGCCCGTAGGGTATCTGATTGGCTTAAAAGTACAAGAAAACACTTCAAAAGTGACGTTTCTGAAGAATTTTAACAGTTTTCTTGTATCTACGAACGCCAGAATGCATAAAATTGACCTAAACGTCTCCTTTTCCTATTCTGAGTCGATTCTGCATGCTTTAAGTGTGTTTGGTGGCTCAGAACCATCAAAAAACGTTGAAATATAGTTCAAATTCAATAAAAATCGACAAAAATACAGTTTCTAGCTAAAATTTGATGGTTTCGTTGCACTTTCCGAGCCCGTAGGGTATCTGATTGGCTTAAAAGTACAAGAAAACACTTCAAAAGTGACGTTTCTGAAGAATTTTAACAGTTTTCTTGTATCTACGAACGCCAGAATGCATAAAATTGACCTAAACCTCTCCTTTTCCTATTCTGAGTCGATTCTGCATGCTTTAAGTGTGTTTGGTGGCTCAGAACCATCAAAAAACGTTGAAATATAGTTCAAATTCAATAAAAATCGACAAAAATACAGTTTCTAGCTAAAATTTGATGGTTTCGTTGCACTTTCCGAGCCCGTAGGGTATCTGATTGGCTTAAAAGTACAAGAAAACACTTCAAAAGTGACGTTTCTGAAGAATTTTAACAGTTTTCTTGTATCTACGAACGCCAGAATGCATAAAATTGACCTAAACGTCTCCTTTTCCTATTCTGAGTCGATTCTGCATGCTTTAAGTGTGTTTGGTGGCTCAGAACCATCAAAAAACGTTGAAATATAGTTCAAATTCAATAAAAATCGACAAAAATACAGTTTCTAGCTAAAATTTGATGGTTTCGTTGCACTTTCCGAGCCCGTAGGGTATCTGATTGGCTTAAAAGTACAAGAAAACACTTCAAAAGTGACGTTCCTGAAGAATTTTAACAGTTTTCTTGTATCTACGAACGCCAGAATGCATAAAATTGACCTAAACGTCTCCTTTTCCTATTCTGAGTCGATTCTGCATGCTTTAAGTGTGTTTGGTGGCTCAGAACCATCAAAAAACGTTGAAATATAGTTCAAATTCAATAAAAATCGACAAAAATACAGTTTCTAGCTAAAATTTGATGGTTTCGTTGCACTTTCCGAGCCCGTAGGGTATCTGATTGGCTTAAAAGTACAAGAAAACACTTCAAAAGTGACGTTTCTGAAGAATTTTAACAGTTTTCTTGTATCTACGAACGCCAGAATGCATAAAATTGACCTAAACGTCTCCTTTTCCTATTCTGAGTCGATTCTGCATGCTTTAAGTGTGTTTGGTGGCTCAGAACCATCAAAAAACGTTGAAATATAGTTCAAATTCAATAAAAATCGACAAAAATACAGTTTCTAGCTAAAATTTGATGGTTTCGTTGCACTTTCCGAGCCCGTAGGGTATCTGATTGGCTTAAAAGTACAAGAAAACACTTCAAAAGTGACGTTTCTGAAGAATTTTAACAGTTTTCTTGTATCTACGAACGCCAGAATGCATAAAATTGACCTAAACGTCTCCTTTTCCTATTCTGAGTCGATTCTGCATGCTTTAAGTGTGTTTGGTGGCTCAGAACCATCAAAAAACGTTGAAATATAGTTCAAATTCAATAAAAATCGACAAAAATACAGTTTCTAGCTAAAATTTGATGGTTTCTTTGCACTTTCCGAGGCGTAGGGTATCTGATTGGCTTAAAAGTACAAGAAAACACTTCAAAAGTGACGTTTCTGAAGAATTTTAACAGTTTTCTTGTATCTACGAACGCCAGAATGCATAAAATTGACCTAAACGTCTCCTTTTCCTATTCTGAGTCGATTCTGCATGCTTTAAGTGTGTTTGGTGGCTCAGAACCATCAAAAAACGTTGAGATATAGTTCAAATTCAATAAAAATCGACAAAAATACAGTTTCTAGCTAAAATTTGATGGTTTCGTTGCACTTTCCGAGCCCGTAGGGTATCTGATTGGCTTAAAAGTACAAGAAAACACTTCAAAAGTGACGTTTCTGAAGAATTTTAACAGTTTTCTTGTATCTACGAACGCCAGAATGCATAAAATTGACCTAAACCTCTCCTTTTCCTATTCTGAGTCGATTCTGCATGCTTTAAGTGTGTTTGGTGGCTCAGAACCATCAAAAAACGTTGAAATATAGTTCAAATTCAATAAAAATCGACAAAAATACAGTTTCGAGCTAAAATTTGATGGTTTCGTTGCACTTTCCGAGCCCGTAGGGTATCTGATTGGCTTAAAAGTACAAGAAAACACTTCAAAAGTGACGTTTCTGAAGAATTTTAACAGTTTTCTTGTATCTACGAACGCCAGAATGCATAAAATTGACCTAAACGTCTCCTTTTCCTATTCTGAGTCGATTCTGCATGCTTTAAGTGTGTTTGGTGGCTCAGAACCATCAAAAAACGTTGAAATATAGTTCAAATTCAATAAAAATCGACAAAAATACAGTTTCTAGCTAAAATTTGATGGTTTCTGTTATATAGGGAATTTAGTTTAGAATTGTTAATTAGGTTTTCTTAGGTTGGTAGATAAGTAAGGTTAAGTCGCAGAGTAACGTTCTAAAAAGCAATTGTAAAAATGGCGTCGAATATAGTTGAGTTTAGTTAAATTGCATTTCTACATTCTTGACAAAACCCTTTCCCATTTGAGGCCACGACATCACAAATTGGCGACGAGGATACCAAGGAATCGAGATGGGTCCCAAAGCAGATCCAGCGAGTGGCGGCAGCGGCGGCACCACAAAAGTAACAGTTATTAATACCGGAAATTTGTCGCATGTAAAACAATTTAATCTGGGAGACGATTGGGAGATTTTCTCTGAGCGACTGGAGCAGTCATTGGTGGCAAATATGGTAGAAGAGGAAAGGAAAGTAGCTATTTTATTAACGTCCATTGGAGAGGAAGTCTACAAGATTTTGAGAGATGTTTGTGATCCAGTAAAGCCGAAGGAGAAGTCGTTTGCTGAATTACTTCAGTTGTTGGATGCCCAGTTTAAGGCAAAGGTGTCAGTTTATCGTAAGCGGATAGAATTTGATTTGTTGAGGCAGACAAACGAAACTATAGCGGAATGGTTTGTGAAGGTTAAAAACGCCGCAGCAGCATGCTCCTTTGGTAGAAATCTGGATGACCGGGTCAAGGACAAGTTTGTAGTTGGGTTGAAGCCAGGGTTGATCTTAGATAGACTGTGCGAAGAGTCTCTCGATAAGAGCTTACAGGATCTTTACGAACTGGCAGTAACAAAAGAAGCGGCTCTACGGCAAACACGACACGAAGTCGGAATACATCGAGTGGTGAAGTTTCAGGAGAAGAAAGAGGGAAAAGCACGGCCTGAAGGAGAGAAGCGCTGTTATCACTGTAATAAGGGTAACCATAATTTTAAAAATTGTAAGTTCAAATCTTATGTATGCGCTAAATGTAAAACAAGAGGGCACATTGCGGCGGCTTGTAAAAGCAAAATTGTTAGAAATCATTGTGTTAGTCAGAGTGTTGAAGAGATAGTTAATGATGAAAGTTCCAATTCTGAAATTTTTCAAATAACTGAGGTATATTCAAATAACTATATAGAGCCATATTATGTATATGCCAAAATTAATAATTGTGCTGTAAAATTTGAAGTAGATACAGGGGCAGCACTATCGTGTATTCCACTCAATATTTATGAACATAATTTTTCAAAAGTAAAATTACAGGCAACTAGAGTTAAACTGAGGACATATAATGGGCAAATTATTTATCCTGTAGGAGAAATTGTTGTCAAAATTAAATATAAGCAGGTAGAAGTAGAAGGCAAGCTAATTGTAGTTAGAGAAGGATGTAGAACTTTAATGGGGCGAGATTTGTTAACTAAATTTAACATAGGTATTCAAACTATAAGGAATGATGTTAACACGCTTAGTATGGCAAGCAATCCTCATATTTTGACTCCACTGCTTAATGAATTTAAGCAACTTTTTACTGATGAGTTAGGGCGCTATAATGAGGAAAAAATCAGGCTTGAAATGATCGAAAATGCGACTCCAATTTTTCATAAACCAAGGCCAGAACCACTTGCGTTTAAGGGTAAAATACAAAAAGAGCTGAATAGGTTAGAGCGGTTAGGTGTAATTGAAAAAGTACCAACAGCTAAATGGGGAACTCCATTAGTTCCTGTAATGAAACCAAATGGGACAGATATCAGACTTTGTGCTAATTATAAAATCACTATTAATAAATATTTAAAAGATGTGCATCACCCTTTACCTCGAATAGATGAAATATTTGCAGCCTTACAAGGTGGTGACAAGTTTACTAAGTTAGATTTTTTAAATGCTTACAATCAATTAGAGGTGGATGATGAAACTAGTGAGTTGTTAGCTTGGAGTACTAGTCAGGGAATTTACAAAGTCAAACGTTTACCTTATGGAACTAAACCCGCTTGTTCTTTATTTCAGTTAGTAGTTGAGAAGGTGTTGCTAGGGGCGCCAGGGGTAGTCAATTTTCTTGATGATATTCTGGTCACAGGTAAAAAACGACCAAGAACATTTAAACAACTTGCGAGAAGTTCTAGTTCGTTTACAAAAGGCAGGATTTCGTTTAAACATGAAAAAGTGTGAATTTTTTAAGAATAGTATTCATTATTTAGGACACATTATTACAAATAAAGGCTTACAAAAAGATCGTTCTAAGGTTAAAGCTATTTTAGAAGCACCAATACCACGAAATGTAACTGAGGTTAGAGCTTTCACAGGAATGGTTAATTATTATTCAAAGTTTATATCAAATTTGCAGAGCAAAATGAAACCTCTGTATAGTTTACTGGAACAGGGTAGTGTTTTTAAGTGGACAAAAGCATGTCAGCAAGCTTTTGATGTAGCAAAACAAGAAATTAGCTCTGAATTAGTTTTAGTACATTATGATATAAATAAACCTCTAAGATTAGTGTGTGATGCCAGTCAATATGGTATAGGAGCCGTCCTAAATCACGTAGATTCAGACGGGACAGAAAGACCCATTAGTTTTATTTCACGGGTGTTAACAAAATCTGAAAAAAATTATTCAATGATTCATAAAGAAGCGTTAAGTATTTATTGGGCAGTACAAAAGTTTTATCAATTCTTAGCCGGTAGAAAATTTGAAATTATGTCAGATCACAGACCCCTCCAAGCTTTGTTTGGTGAAACACGTAGTCTACCACAAATGGCAGCTGGAAGGTTACAACGATGGTCTTTATTTTTGTCTAATTTTGACTACACTTTTAAAGTTATTAAAGGGTCAGAGAATGTTAAAGCAGATGCTTTGTCCAGACTCCCGCTACCATTTGAGGAAGGTGGTGAAGAAGAAATCTATGATTATTTACATTTTGTTGAAAATTGTGTGCCAATAGATGTTAATATAATAAGATCTGAAACAAGAAAAGATCCTATCTTAAGCAAAATATATAATAGTCTTAGATACGGTTTTCCTGAAAAACCAGATAACGAGATACTAAAACCATTTTTTGTCAGAAAAAATGAATTATATATTGATAATGGTATAATAATGTGGGGTTACAGAGTGGTAATTCCAACAAAACTGAGACAGCAACTATTGAAGGAATTGCATAACACGCATGAGGGGATGGTTAAGATGAAAGCAAATGCAAGGTCTTATTTTTGGTGGCCTTCCTTAGATAATGAAATTGAAGATTATGTTAGACGTTGTAATATTTGTATGTTAGAAAGACCAGAACCATTAAAAAGTAAAGCAGCGAGTTGGCAAGACGCAAAACATTTGTATGAGAGAGTTCATGCTGATTTTTTAGGACCGATCAGGGGGAAAATGATTCTCATAATCATTGATAGTTTCTCTAAATGGCCAGAAGCCTTTGTAATGAACAGTACAAATGCAATTCATACTGTTGAAAAATTTCGAGAAGTTTGCTCGCGTTTTGGGTTACCAAAATTAATCGTAACAGATAACGGT